>NC_064639.1:54319776-54622806 GCF_023864345.2 Schistocerca serialis cubense
TGCTGTCCATGTTAGGCTCCCTGTTGTTCCTCAAATATATAAATGATCTGACGAACCATTTGAGAGCCACAGAAATTGATGTTTGCCAATGTTTATAAAATGATGCACTAAGACTGATCTACAGAATGTCTCTGAACCAATAAGAGAGACAGGAGAATGGTTTGTGGACAAAACTTTGGTCATAAATAAAGAAAAAATGGCAATGAATTTCAGTAATATTAGAAGTAAAGCTCGAAGTCACATAAAAGCTGAGTTAGGGAACTATGCTATTGCACAAGCACCATACACAAAATTTCTAGCGATATGGGTGGGTTAACACTTGGGATGGAAGAAACATTGAGAAGTTTTGAATAAAAAACTAAGCAAATGCTGTTATATGCTAAGAATGCTTCAGGACTGCTGAAGCACTGGATCACTGTTGTGTGCCTATTATGGATATATAAACAACTTGCTTAGATATATTGTGATCTTCCGGGAAAATACTGCTATGGAAAAATAATTTTCAAACTTCAAACAAGGGCTACCAGAAAAACAAACGAACATCCCTATAGGTGGCCATGTAGGGAAATGTTTACAGAATTTAAAACCAATGGTGTGCATATGTTCATATTTACTTAAAAGACAGTGACTGAAAAGTGGGGTATCAGCTGCCTTACTCTACTTTCCTCGGCAGCTTTAAAAGTATTCCCAAAAATTTTAGCATGTGAACATATTCATAATTTTTTTAACATGTGACTCATATCAAACATCCAGGTCCCTTTACTGAAACTAGCTCACACCCACTAGAACATCACTGTATGTCATTCATACGCATCCACTCCCAGCTGCTCTAATTCTCACTCACTCATTTGGACCAACTCATTGTCATTATCTCCATCTGTCTTTGTGTCATTGCCTCCTGTGTCACACCCACAATCCCCTTCTTTCTGTTGCATTACTACTGTCTCCTCTCATTGTCACTGTATCCGTTTAGCTCTCTCTTACTGCTAATACCTCATTCCTTCCTTGCTCCTTCCACTCTCCCTTCTTACTGTCATCATCTCTCTCTTCCTTGTTGTCACTGCCTTGTACTCTGCCTCTCGTTATTACTGGCTCTGGTTCTCACCCTCTCCTACTTTCTTTTTATCCCCCCCCCCCCCCCGCTCCGCTATTTTTTCCTTCCCTCTTATATTACTATTCTGTCACAAGCAACCATGTTCCACTGCCACTGCTTCGCTCTCTCTCTCTCTCTCTCTCTCTCTCTCTCTCACACACACACACACACACACACACACACACACACACACACACACACACACACACCATACAATATCTCCTTCACTCTTTCTACAACACAGACACAGTCTACTGTCTTCCAATATTTATTGCTTTTTCGTCTTTTTGCTACTGCCTCAGTCTTCTCCTCTCGGCATAAAAAAGTGTGAATACATACGCACATCAAATTTTTAAAGGTATTGAGGAAGTGAGCATGCGGCAACCGGTACCCCATTTTTCTGTCAAGTCTTTTGTATAAACAGAAATACATTAACATTCTTTGTGCTCCGATAGGAGCATTTTTACACTGGCTCTCTTCTTTTCCTTGCTGCAGCACAGCATGCAACACAGATGAAAAGAAATGCATTGGTCAGTAAAATTGAAAGTTCACTTACTTAAAACCGAAATAATGCAAAACTAATTATACACCTCAGACCAGATTTTACGTACAAAAAGTTTTGCATGTGCTTCGGTAAAACAACACCATGTTCCCAGATAATAACAGAAGCACGTTACAGCATATTTCTCCATGTTTTGACACTTTATAAACAACGATTTCGGCTCACACTGGAGTTTTACACAGGTATTTTACATGTACAAGTACAGTAGATTTGAACCTCTGTGTCTCATGATATGATGGTTGTTCTAGATCGGGATCTTAGGAATACGACGCTGAGTTTTGATACCCAAATAATAAATTTTTGGGGTGTTTTTCGATAACAGATAAAGATTTTCCAGATAAACGTTTAAAGAATACACCGCTACAATTTGAGCAATTTGCAGCGGTTATTTATTATTTAGATTTCGCCCCAGAACGGATTTTTGCTTACAGAAGTGGGGTACCTTTGAACCTCTGTATCTTGGAAACAGATAAAAACATTCTCAAAGTTGCTGTGCATAGTCATCTTGGAATCTTCGGCTGGATTTTCGTCCCCTGTTGATGGCGAAAACTAGTAAAACAAAAGGTTTTTTTTTTGGGGGGGGGGGGGGGGGGGGGGGATGGAGCCTTCATAAGTCCCATCAAGTCCACCATAGACCATATGAAATTTAATAGAATCAAGCAATTTGGCCCATTTGCCTAAGCAGGAGGAAGAGTCTAATATTGCATTGCAGAAGTTCATAAACTCAAAGTGGAGGTAAAACCATTTTTAATAACATATAGCTTTTATAACTTTGAAGAATATGTGCAAATGAAAAAGTAAAATCAGGTACAATTGCACTTAGATGTAATTTTGTAAACAACGTAAATATAAGAAATTTTATTCTAACTTCCCCATTCTACGAATTGACTTCATACATAAAACAATGGTTGTATAAAGAGACTGAACTGAATTGAGACTCATTATTAAGAACTATGGCTTCCTGCTCTTACTCTCATTTATTCTCCACAAACGAATTGCTCCACTGTATGTATATGGCTAGCGTGAACAGAGATCTAGAGATATGCATCTACATCTGATATGATCACTGATTATGAACCACACATTATCCTCTATATATAAAATTCCACTTTCCAAATACCTGCCGATCTGCATCTATGTCTGATATGATAACTGATTATGAACCACAAGTTATCCTTTATATTTAAAATTCCACTTTCCAAACACCTGCCGCTCTCAAACGTGTTTTGCAGCACCAGATTTGGACACACTGGAGTAATGGAGGAGAGGAAGGAGGTTAGTGTTTAACGTCCCTTTGACAACGAGGTCATTAGAGACGGAGCGCAAGCTCGGGTTGGGGAAGGATGGGGAAGGAAATCGGCCGTGCCCTTTCAAAGGAACCATCCCGGCATTTGCCTGAAACGATTTAGGGAAATCACGGAAAACCTAAATCAGGATGGCTGGAGACGGGATTGAACCGTCGTCCTTCCGAATGCAAGTCCATGGAGTAGTGGACTACTGAAGACACCGATGGATGTCACTGTTGTCAGCCCTCCTATTCCTAAATTAGTAAATTACTGTAGCAATTGTAGCAGACAAATCAAAACAATAGTTTAGTTTATGTTCAACTGGTAAAGTAACTGCAATTTTGGAAGCTATTTTACCATTTATTTCTTTGAAAGTGGGATTTTGCCAACTCCATACTAGTTATTAGCATGTGTATTACGAAAAATGACAATGAGCGCCCAATGGTAACTATGCCATATTTTCTTAAACCACCACATTTCATACGAACACCCCGGTTTCAGTCAATGCCGGCACGGTAACTCAGTGTGTTTGGTCAGAGGGTCAGCTGCCCTGTGTAACAAAAAAACTGAGTTAATGGATCAACGACGAAGTGAAACAAGTGTCATGTGACGTCTGCCCCAAGCAGATACAAAGAACATAGATGAACAAAATGAGATTAAAAAAAAAAAGTCGGTTGAGTACTGCTGCAGTCAACTCGAAATTTCAGTGTTCGAATCTACTGCTAGGCAATTTTTTTTTATTCATGTGAAAAATGGGAATTTGCAATGAGATCAAAGTCAAACTCGATAAATTTGTTCTAAGATCGGAAGAAGAAGGTACTGTACCGGTACTGGTTGTCCTTCATAGTGGTAATATTCAAGGATGGAGTGAGTTAGTTAGTAACATATGTTCCAGGAATCATTTTGCACGATTATATGTTTATTACCTTATAAATAATAAAAAATATTTTCTTAAATTCAGTGCATTAATGCAATCTTAGTAAATGAGTGTTGGTAAAATGATTCTTTCATACAGTGTTCATTAAAAAAAATGACAATCATTCCACTTGGGACCTGTGGAGGGTACATCAGCGTCTTTGTTTTAGTTGTAAATATTTGTCATGTATTATTGTTTTTCTGACATGTTCTACATCCTGGAGGACCTCTTCACTATGGATCAATTGGAATGAAAGTTAATCTAATCTGATAGAGTGTAATGATGTGGAACAAGTCATTATGCATTCACATGCCAAATTAATTTGTACGTACAGTTACATTGTGAACATTACTAATTTTTTCACACGAAAAGAAAAAATGATATACAGATGTGAGTTAGTAATTCCTACCCACCACCTTTTACGCATTACAATAATAGAAATTCTTCTATGAAACAGAAGGTGTTGTTTCTCAGTTCGTTATAAAATTTTACTTTGCTGTCTGTCAGACATTTCATATCACTGGGTTAAGTGAACAAAAATTTGTGTTGCAGCATTGTGCACTCCTTTTTCTGCTAAAGACAACCTTAATATGGAGTAATAAATGTCCTATTTCCTTCTGGTACTGTAATTATGTACCTCATTGTTCATCTTGAACTGTAGTGGATTATTTACATTACAACTAACTTCATGAGGGAAAAATATACTGTGAAGCAAGTCAATATAGGTTTCACATATTGTAGTAGTGACAGTGGCAAAAAGAGAAAGTTTGCTGTCAGTATTTGTACATAGCAGGTCATTTATGAAGGTATTATTTAGACCCGAATTTGAACTGGGGCGAACATACATAACAACTATGCAAGAAACTGTCCAGAGTAACTTTTTTATTGCACAGACTTAGACTTGTGTCAGTAAGAGCCAAATGTTAGAGGCATACTATGGCTTTTTCCACTCGCATCTGGTCTATGGCATAATAATTTGGGGGAGCTCTTCAGGGGCTCAGGACGTTTTTAAGTGGCAGAAGAGGGCAGTTAGGGGTATAAAGGGCTTACCTGACAACGAATCATGCAGACCATTATTGAGGGAGCTGAAAATAATGACTCTCTCTGCAATATTCATGTACCACTATCTGATAGACATCAAAGAAAACCAGAGTAACTTCACAGTAAGGGGGGAGGTACATTCACACAACACAAGAAATAAACATTAGATTGACACGCCCCGGGTACGGCTAAAGGCAACCCAAAACTGCCATAACTACATGGGGATTAAGCTATTGAACAAACTGCCTATAGCACTGAGGGAAATGCCAGTACAGCAACTAGCGAAGAAACTAAAAAATTGGCTGATTCTGAATACAACCTACAACATTCTGGAATTCGAAGAAAACTTGAGACGCCTCCAGAATGAATGATGATTACAGCATATAGTGTAAATATAGGTGGTATCATATTCTGTGACAAATTTGATCCGAGGAGATGTATAACTGTAAATACTTTTCTTTTCTGTATATTTTTTAAAAACTAATTGGTACCTTAAAAAAACCTGTATGTTTGTATTATATTGTGTTTTGATACCTTTCCTTCTATTTTTTGACGCTGTCTATTAACGACAATAAAATTTGATTTGATTTGTAAAGGCATTAAAATACATTGTTGTGACATTCCAGACTTCAATGTGCCCCAGTCGATGAAACCAGGCACCCATCAATATTTTTATTTATTTGTTATATTCTTTTAGTCTGTTATTTACATAGAAGAACAGACCAAATGTTGTACATGAATTGGCATGAATATATCTATTGCAATGTTGCACAAACATAATATCAGAATTCAGACCAACAAACTTTATATTTTCACATGCGGGGACATACTCAAACACTGAGTGAAGTACTACTTGGTACAAACACACATAATCAGGAGGTATATTAACGCGCAGTCTAACATTGAGCATACGTCCTGTGACGGTACAAACCCCTGTTACTAGATTAATTTTTTCTAGTCTGTAAGGATTGCTTTGTGGAGAGCGAGCGCGCTACATAACGCGCGAGATTTGCAACGGTCGCCGGGCGGCCATGTGGCCTGCAACTTGGGGCATTGTTTGGTTTTTCGCGCATTACGCGAAAACTATGTAACTTACGGTGAAGAGCGATGCGGCAGTGGATTGTGGTCAGAAACATGCACCTTCTGAAAGATCGATCGTTATTTCAAGTCACGAGACGCAAAAGTTACAGTAACCTCAAAATCGGTTAATATCACGAATACTGAAAGATCAATAAAAATAGTAAATAACAACTTACAGGGATGAGCGAGCACTCATTAAAAACGTTTCGTCATAGCGGACCGAGTTAGCCCGTAAAGAGCAATAAACAAAGTTTGAGGGAAAATTGTTTATAAAATTCAATAGGAAATTCAAGATGTAAAGGACGGCACTATATAATATTTTGGGTGGCATCACACGTATTTTAAACTAGTTAAGTTATACTATACACTTAACCTGCAATAGTTTTCATTGTTTGCAAATTATCATTGACATTTATCGCCCATAATTAATTAATAATTATAGATACGAAGATTTTGATTAGCGCAATGTGTAGATCGCTATAGATTACATGTAAAAACGGTGCTATATGCAGTTCTACCTTAAAACCTTGCAGCACAGATGTCAACAAACAAATTTGCGCTAAGTGGCGAAATTTTGCAAAAACTAATACTTGATTTAAGGGCGATAGAATAATCCTAGAAATTAAAGTAACATACTAATTAAGATGTACTTTTTAACAGGGTTCCTACGGTGTACTTATTTCTGTCGAGGGATGTATGTATCAAAATTTGTAACCTTAACTGGTGAGATTGGTACTTGCATAACCAGAGGGGTTGACGTCGGAGGCTATATAAGAGAGCGGCCATCTTGGCCAAGGGTCGGTCGTTGGTCAGTCGTTTTGGAGGGTGGGTGGCGAGCAAGCCCCAATTGAGGGTGGTCCATGTGGTCGTCTGAGAATTTATCCTCGCGCCGATTTATTTCGACAAAGAGTATTGGTTGATAGTGCAAGTGCGCAAGCATATATTTGGTGAACTGGAAGTACTACGATTATTTGTGTGAGTGCGAATTACGGGTTGTACATCGGCGTAAGTGAACATATGGCGATCTGTGATTTCGCCCCAAAACTGCTAGAACAAAGAGGACAGTGGGACTTGTGATTCTGTTCGAATTATTTGAATAATTTTCGTTTATAGCAGGCTACATTACTGCTGTTGGCGGCTCAGAGTCAAATTATTATTAAGGTAGAACTGTAAACCGTCTCACCAGTGCTAATTTCATTGTGTGAAAGAAAAGAAAAATGCCAATAAATAGTGATTGAACTGTGTCATGAAAAACTGATTTTAGTATGCAGTATGTTCCCTAGCATAAACTGTACTCATGTCTGAGTGAATAATTAAATAAAAAACTATAACTAATGCGCGGATGTGGAAATGTGTACTAATGCACCGAGTGTGAAAATCATCCCCTGAGACTTTTGTGAGAGCCAAAAATTTGGAATAACATTTTTGACCAACCACACTTCAACCACACTCCTTCTTTATTTACCGCCCCATCGCAGTCTGTCACATAAACATTAGTCTGCTGAGGGCCCTGGTGCGTAAGGCTGCTTGGCTCAGGGCACAGTGCTTTATGTACCATTTGAGTTGATGCACAGCAGCCTCTTTAGGGCAGCTGTGGAAGTGCATGCTGTTTAGTAATGTGTGTTCACTGTATAAAGTCAAACACTCCTTCCCACTTGAGGAAAAATGTTCACCATTGTGATGTCCATGTCGCCATAGGAAGGGGATTAGTGCTGGAGCAGGTGACAAACCATCACATGAAGATACAGTCTGAAATGGCATCAGCATGGACTGGTGTGCCACTTACTCATCCATGAGAGACCTTCATGGACTGATGTGCCACTTACTCATCCATGAGAGACCTTCATTGAGCACTGGTGATGGAGGCATTGTGTCCACTTTCACATCTGTGTGCCACACAGTGACAGAGGCAGCACAGAAGACAAAAGCAGTAGTTAAGGGGCTACAGTGGCAGATGGAGGTAGCCCAGTTCTAACCACACTGCCCATTGGTGGCAGAACCCAGAACAAAGACAGCGCTAGTAATGGAGAGGGTACAGAGCATACCATGGGAACCAGGGTAGACAGATGGCCACAGGGTGGCAGGGTCTCTGGCACCTGGTCGGTCATGCGTGGACAGAGCTGATCATTGTGTCATGAACCAAGCCATCAGAGATGCACATGATGCTAAGGCGGCAGCCTCGGCAGTGATGGACAGTTTCTGGTGCCGACCTAATCCACGAGCCCAGATAGAACTGCTGTGAGGCAGGATGCTGATGGATGGCTGAAGCCACCATGAATGTTTATGGGCAAGGAACCATATGAGGAAATTTTGAGAAAGTGTCAACTACTACAAGCTAAAAGCAGTTAAGGAATGGACCTGCAAAATCAACATGAATACGCACCCAGAGGCGCTGGGAGGTAGGCCATGGGAAAAGAGAGGCAAGCTGACACAAAATCCATGATCTCATTGTCAGTACATGTCCAAAACTAGTGGTGGCGGGACATCCAAGAACTGATAATGGGAGAACCATTCATCATGTTTTAGGTGTCGATGTCTAAATGGAAACACAATAGTTCATTCTGATCAAATGCTCAACTGGTGCCAATCGCCAATCAAGAAAGACCATCAGCATTAGCATGTTGGGCTTTGAGCGAAACAAAAACAGAGCCCAGCATACAAGCAATTGGTTGCTTTGCCCAGTAGAAATGCCATAGGATGGAAATGAGGAACCTGAGGTTTATGCCCAATAATCAAATTAAATTTAGAACCATAGAGGAAAACCTGATTTTTTTGAGTGCACACTCAGGAGCAAGGGTTTCTTTTTCTCTCTGCGAGTAGCGCTGTAGCACCAGATTCAGGTTTTTGGAAGCATGCACAAGAGGGCGTTCAGAACTGCTCACGTATTTGTGTGTGAGCACAGCCCCAAGACCATACTGGGATGAAGCTGTGGCCAAAAAAATGTTAGCCTGGTTGAAATGTACACAAGCAAAGTGCTGAGTGCGTTTTTGACTTTAAGGAGGATAAAACCATGCTCGCATGTGGGTAACCAGTGAAAAGGAACACCTTCATATAAGAGAGCATGAGGGGGCTGAGCCACTGTGACCACATCAGGAGGAAATTGGTGGTAGTATACAATCTCTCTGAAAGAGACCTGCAACTCCTTGACATTGGTAGGACATGGTAAAACCACAATGGCGTTGACTTGCTGGCTTTAGGCTTGACGCCAGAACACACTACTTCAAAACTGAGACAGACAATAAATGGCTAAAAAAATTGCGATTTGTCCAAATTACATTTCAACCCAGTGGCCTGCAGCACCGTGGACAAGGCATAAAGTCTCCACAAGTGTTCATCTTTTGAGAAACTGAAGACCACAGTATCATGGAGGTAGTTGACGCACCTTGGCATGAAGGCCATTAGTTGCTCCAAAAACAGTTGGAAAATAGCTTAGGTGTTAGCTATGTCGAGTGGCAGGCGCTGGTATTCGTATAAACTAGATGGGCTATCAATAAGAGAATATATTTAGAATCATCATCCAGAGGTAGTTGCAAGTAGGCTTCAGACAAGTCTATTTTGGGAAAATATTGCACCCAGAAAGCTGCAATAAGAGTTCATCCTGATAGGGTAAAGGATAGATATCAATAATAGACTGTGAATTTACGAACTTTTTAAAATCGACACAGATCTCAAGGTTATCGTTAGGTTTTGCGAGAATAACCATCAGAGTAGACTGTTCTCTAGAAGAGACAGGGGTGTAACAACAACCAGTAAGTCGATTGAGTTCCGATTTGACTTGCTCCTGTAAAGCAGTGGGGATGGGGAGCGCATGGAAAAAACGAGGCCACGCCATAGGATTCACCGTAATGTGAGTTTTGAAATTGGTAGCACACCCCAAATCATCCAAAACAAGTTACGAAACCTGTCCAGTTGTTGATAGGGAACTTGAAGTGATACCAGATGCACCTCAACAGAAATAGAGAATCCCAACATTTTCAAGGCTTCTAACTCAAATAAGTTTTCAATACCTGGCTCACCCACCACAGAAAGGTCAAAGGATGAACAACTGTTTCATTCACAATGGGAGTAGAAATCTGTCCCAACACGGGTACTTGTTGTTGGTTGTAATTCACACACCAACAAGAGATGGGAAAACACTGGTGATCCAAGATCCACATTGGTTTGAGAATTTAACAAAGTCACTGCTGCGCCTGTGTCCACTTGCATTTTAATGTGAACCTCAGCATAGAGTTTGTTTTGGGCTATTATCACTTGCAAAACGCTGTTCACATTCAAGTTCATGTCTGATGAAGGAGACTGAGAGTTGCACACTAACTCAGTATGTCCCTTTCTTTTAAAATGGTTGCATGTCGGCCAACGTTTTGGGCATGTGCCCTGTTCATCTTGAACAAAACAATAAGTGGATGGCAGGAGAGGAGCATGCCGCCGCTGTTGTGACACTGACTGCTGTTGCTGTTTAGCACAGTGCTGCGCTGTGCATTGTAGAGACCACGTTTGTACAGCCATGACATCATCTTCCCCTATGAGCTCACCGTTGGCAGCTGAGAAGGAGAAGCAAATACCAATCTTCTGTCTGGTTTCCTTCTTCCCTAGATCCTTCAAAGGAAGTCCAAAAACTCTGTGAGATAGGGATTTTCACATTACAAAGCATGTGCACAAATTTCTCTATCAGGAACCAAGAGTATTATAGCATTACGAACCATCCAATCAGCATATGAGTTCCAGTGAGCTTCAGTAAGCTCTGTACGACTGATGTGGCTGCTTTTGAAAAGAGTAACTCAACAGAAGCAGTGAAAACACGAGTATGGTTCAAATGGCTTGAGCACTATGGGACTTAACTTCTGAGGTCATCAGTCCCCTAGAACTGTGAACTACTTAAACCTAAAAAACCTAAGGACATCACACACATCCATGCCTGAGGCAGGATTCGGACCTGCAACCGTAGCGGTCTCGCGGTTCCAGACTGTAGCCCCTAGAACCGCTCTGCCACACCGTCCCGCAACACAAGTATGTTTACAGTGATACATATAGAGTAAATGAAACATTTCATCAAAAGAGAGACTGACGGGTTCCTGAAGAGCAGCCAATTGACACAAAAAGTGATAAACAAGGAGAGAAATACATGACAGAAAGAAAGCATTACACACATTGGGTTTAGTAACTACTAAAGCTTGGAAATATTGCCAAAGATGCTTTTCATATGCATCACAGTCTTCTGCAGAATCATCATAAAGAGGAAACTGTGGGTATTGCGTCAATGGCGGTGGATCCTGGTACATCAAAGAAGCTTCCACATTGTTAGTGCCTCACAGAGAGCCTGTAGCTGGTTGATGAGGGCACACTGCTTTTCAACAAGAGATTGAAGAATTTATTCTGCCAACACATTGGCCATAGCGAATTGAGAAACGAAACATTTGGAGTAGAATACCACACTCGTCATCAATAATATTGTAACATTACAGAAACACAATATCAGAATTCCAACCTACAAACTTTTATTGGGTTTCTACATGCAGCGATGTACTTTGACGCTGAGTTACGTAGTTCTTCATATGAACACACATAATCAACAATTACATCAACATGCATTTAATATCTAATAGCCACAGTTGTCGCATTTTCGTTTGCGTCGGAAAGTAAACCGATTTTGTAACATAATTATTACAAGTTCCTAATCAGGGGTAAATTATTTAGTTTCACCTGAGATCTTCGGTAGTTAGGTTTTCGAAAATCTGCGTTTTACTAGACACAGTTCATGCGTTTCCGTCAGAGCCTAGAGTAGAGTTACGCAGCACATGCCGATAGTCCGTTTATCTGCATACTTCAGTTTTCCACGGTCTTTAGTATGGACAGGGACTGCGATTGTAGTGTGCAGATGGGAGCCGAGTTGGTGACACTTTGCTCTAAGCTTCAGGTTGTGATGACTTCGGCTACACAGCTTGAGACTGCAGTGGATGGGCACCACTGTTGTGGGCCAGCCTTGAGGATCCAACGGACGTCCAGCATGCCGGAGTCCTCCAGTCGGTCCTCACCGGAGGCCAGCCCAGTTACTGCTCACACTGAGGTTCATCCCTCACCTGTGGCAAAGGGGAGGTCGCCCCGGGGCATAGCAGGTGGCGAAAGACTTCTCAGGCGGCCACACATAAGGCCTCCCTGGTTTGTCTGACAAACAGGTTCCAGGTGCTGTCTGTGGCTGACACTGTCGCTGAGCCAGATGCTGTCGCCTGTCCTGTTTCAGAGGAAACGTCTCAGCCTCCAAGATCTGGACAATCACAGAGGGTGGGATTACTGGTAGTTGGAAGCTCCAACGTTAGGCGCGTTATGGGGCCCCTTAGGGACTTGGCTGACAAGAAGGGTAAGAAAACCAATGTGCACTCCGTGTGCATACCAGGTGGAGTCATTCCAGATGTGGAAAGGGTCCTCCCGGTTGCCATAAAGAGCACAGGGTACAGCCAACTGCAGGTGGTTGCTCATGTCAGTACCAATTATGTGTGTCACTTTGGATCAGAAGAGATTCTCTCTGGTTTTGAGTGGCTAACAGAAGTGGTAAAGGCTGCCAGTCTTGCTTGCAAGATAAAAGCAGAGCTGATCATTTGTAGCATAGTGGAAAGGACAGATTGCAGACCTCTGGGACAGAGCTGAGTGGAGGGTCTGAATCAGAGGCTCAGGCGGCTCTGCGACCGTGTAGGCTGCAGATTCCTCGACTTGCGCCAAAGGGTGGTTGGTTTTCGGGTTCCACTGAATAAGTCAGGAGTCCACTATACGAAAGAGGCGGCTACACGGGCAGCAGCGGCTGTGTGGCGTGGACTGGGCTGTTTTTTATGTTAGAGGGTCTCAGGAAAACACAAGAAAGGCTTCAGTAACGAAGGGTGCAAACTGAACACAGGAAGAACGTAGACACAGGAACCATTGCTATAACAGTTCTAAACTGTCGTAGCTGTGTTGGGAAAGTACCAGAGCTCCAAGCGCTAATAGAAAGCACTGATGCTCAAATCGTTATAGGAACTGAAAACTGGCTAAAGCCGGATATAAGCTCAGCCGAAATTTTTGAGGTGAACCTAACGGTGTTCCAAAAGGATAGGCTAAACATGGTAGGCGGTGGCGTGTTTGTTGCAGTCAGAAGTAGTTTACCTTGTCGCGAAATTGCAGTAGATACTTCCTTTGAGTTAGTATGGGCTGAGTTCATTGTTGGCAACCGGAATAAAATATTAATTGTATCCTTTTACCGACCTCCACGTTCAGATGATACAGTTGCTGAAAGTTTCAAAGAAAATTTGAGTTTGATTTCAAACACGTACCCGACTCATACCATAATAGTTGGTGGTGACTTTAATTTTCCCTCGATATGTTGGCGAAAATACATGTTTAATTCCGGAGATACGATTAAAATATCATCAGAAATTGTGCTAAACGCATTCTCTGAAAATTGTTTCGAGCAGTTAGTTCATGAGCCCACTCGAATAGTAAACAGTTGTGAAAACACACTTTACCTCTTAGCAACAAATAATCCTGAGATAATAAGGAGCATCAAAACTGATTCAGAGATTAGTGAACACAGAGTAGTAGTTGTTGTTGTTGTTGTTGTTGTGGTCTTCAGTCCTGAGAGTGGTTTGATGCACCTCTCCATGCTACTCTATCCTGTGCAAGCTCCTTCATCTCCCAGTACCTACCGCAACCTACATCCTTCTGAATCTGCTCAGTGTATTCATCTCTTGGTCTCCCTCTACGATTTTTACCCTGCATACTGCCCTCCAATGCTAAATTTGTGATCTCTTGATGCCTCAGAACATGTCATACCAACCGATCCCTTCTTCTTGTCAAGTTGTGCCAAAAAACTTCTCTTCTCCCCAATACTATTCAATACCTCCTCTTTAGTTACGTGATCTACCCACCTAATTCCAACATTCTGCTGTAGCACCACATTTCGAAAGCTTCTATTCTCTTCTTGTCCGAACTATTTACTGTCCATGTTTCATTTCCATACAAATACTTTCAGAAACTAGTTCCTGACACATAAATCTATACTCGATGTTAACAAATTTCTCCTCTTCAGAAACGCTTTCCTTGCCATTGCCAGTCTACATTTTATATCCTCTCTACTTCGACCATCATCAGTTATTTTGCTCCCCAAATAGCAAAACTCATTTACTACTTTAAGTGTCTCATGTCCTAATCTAATTCCCTCAGCATCACCCGACTTAATTCGACTACATTCCATGATCATCGTTTTGCTTTTGTTGATGTTCATCTTATATCCTCCTTTCAAGACACTTTCCATTCCGTTCAACTGCTCTTCCAAGTCCTTTGCTGTCTCTGACAGAATTACAATATCATCGGCAACCTCAAAGTTTTTATTTCTTCTCCCTGGATTTTAATACCTACTCCAAATTTTTCTTTTGTTTCCTTTACTACTTGCTCAATATACAGATTGAATAACATCAGGGAGAGGCTACGACCCTGTCTCACTCCCTTTACAGCCACAGCTTCCCTTTCATGCCCCTTGACTCTTATAACTGCCATCTGGTTTCTGTACATATTGTGAATAGCCTTTCGCTCCCTGTATTTTAACCCTGCCACCTTTAGAATTTGAAAGAGAGTATTCCAGTCAACATTGTCAAAAGCTTTCTCTAAGTCTACAAATGCTAGAAACGTAGGTTTGCCTTTCCTTAATCTTTCTTCTAAGATAAGTCGTAAGGTCAGTACTGCCTCACGTGTTCCAACATTTCTACGGAATCCAAACTGATCTTCCCCAAGGTTGCCTTCTACCAGTTTTTCCATTCGTCTGTAAAGAATTCGCATTAGTATTTTGCGCTTGTGACTTATTAAACTGATAGCTCGGTAATTTTCACATCTGTCAACACCTGCTTTCTTTGAGATTGGAATTATTATATTCTTCTTGAAGTCTGAGGGTATTTCACCTGTCTCGTACATCTTGCTCACCAGATGGTAGAGTTTTGTCAGGACTGGCTCTCCCAAGGCCGTCAGTAGTTCTAATGGAATGTTGTCTACTCCTGGGGCCTTGTTTCGACTCAGGTCTTTCAGTGCTCTCTCAAACTCTTCTCCTCAGTACCGTATCTCCCATTTCATCTTCATCTAAATCCTCTTCCATTTCCATAATATTGTCCTCAAGCACATCGCCCTTGTGTAGAACCTCTATATACTCCTTCCATCTTTCTGCTTTCCCTTCTTTTGCTTAGAACTGGGTTGCCATCTGAGCTCTTGATATTCATACAAGTGGCTCTCTTTTCTCCAGAGGTCTCTTTAATTTTCCTGTAGGAAGTATCTATCTTACCCCTAGTGATATAAGCCTCTACATCCTTACATTTGTCCTCTAGCCGTGCCTGCTTAGTCATTTTGCACTTCCTGTCGATCTCATTTTTGAGACGTTTGTGTTCCTTTTTGCCTGCTTCATTTACTGCACTTTTATATTTTCTCCTTTCATCAATTAAATTCAATATTTCTTCTAATACCCAAGGATTTCTACTAGCCCTCATCTTTTTACCTACTTGACCCTCTGCTGCCTTTACTACTTCATCCCTCAGAGCTACCCATTCTTCTTCTACTGTATTTCTTTCCCCCATTCCTGTCAATTGTTCCCTTATGCTCTCCCTGAAACTCTGTACAACCTCTGGTGTAGTCAGTTTATCCAGGTCCCATCTCTTCAAATTCCCACCTTTTTGCAATTTCTTCAGTTTTAATCTACAGTTCATAACCAATAGATTGTGGTCAGAGTCCACATCTGCCCCTGGAAATGTCTTACAATTCAAAATCTGATTCCTAAATCTCTGTCTTACCATTATATAATCTATCTGATATCTTTTAGTATCTCCAGGATTCTTCCATGTATACAACCTTCTTTTATGATTCTTGAACCAAGTGTTAGCTGTGATTAAGTTATGCTCCGTGCAAAATTCTACCAGACGGCTTCCCCTTTTATTTCTTACCCCCAATTCATATTCACTTACTATGTTTCCTTCTCTCCCTTTTCCTACTCTCGAATTCCAGTCACCCATGACTATTAAACTGTCGTCTCCCTTCACTACCTGAATAATTTCTTTTATCTCGTCATACATTTCTACAATTTCTTCGTCATCTGCGGAGCTAGTTGGCATACAAACTTGCACTACTGTAGCAGGCGTGTGCTTCGTGTCTATCTTGGCCACTATAATACGTTCACTATGCTGTTTGTAGTAGCTTACCCGCAGTCCTATTTTCCTATTCATTATTAAACTTACTCCTGCGTTACCTCTATTTGATTTTGTATTTATAACCCTGTATTCACCTGACCAGAAGTCTTGTTCCTCCTGCCACAAGTTGTCGTAGCGAGATTAAATATTGTAATCCCCAAATCCTCGAAAAATAAGCGAAAAATAACACTATTCAAAAAATATTCACTTGATGCCTTCCTATGAGGCAATCTCCACTCATTCCAAATTAGTAATATAAATGTGGACCAGACGTGGCTTAAATTCAAACAAATAGTATCGGCAGCAATTTAGAGGTTTACACCAAGTAAATTAACAGACGACGGAGCTGATCCTCCTTGGTACATAAAACGGGTTAGAACACTGTTGCAGAAACAACGAAACAAACATACCAAATTTAAACAGCCGCAAAATCCTCAGCATCGGCGATTTTTTACAGAAGCTCGAAATTTAGCGTGGACTTCAATGCAAGGTGCCTATAACAGTTGCCACAACGAAACTTTGTCTCGAAACCTGGCGGAAAATCCAAAGAGATTCTGGTCGTATGTGAAGTATGTTAGTGACAACAATCAATGCCTTCTCTGCGCAATAGCAATGGAGATACTATCGAAGACAGTGCTGCCAAAGCAGAGTTACTAAACACAGCCTTCCGAAATGCCTTCACAAAAGAAGATGAAGTAAATATTCCAGCATTCGAATGGAGAACAGTTGCCAACATGAGTAACGTAGAAGTAAATATCCTCAGAGTAGTGAAGTGACTTAAATCACTTAATAAAAGTAAGTCTTCTGGTCCAGACTGTATACCAATTAGGTTCCTTTAGGAGTGTGCATTAGCTCCATACTTAACAATCATATACAACCGTTCGCTCGACGAAAGATCCGTACTCAAAGAGTGGAAAGTTGCACGGGTCACACCAATATTCAAAGAAGGTAGTAAGAGTAATCCACTAAATTACGGCCCATATCGTTAACGTCGATATGCAGCAGGATTTCAGAACATATATTGTTCGACCATTATGAATTACCTCGAAGAAAACGGTCTATTGACACACAGTCAACATGGGTTTAGAAAACATCGTTCCTGTGAAACACAATTAGCTCTTTATTCACATGAAGCGTTGAGTGCTATTGACAAGATATTTCATCTACATCTACATCCATACTCCGCAAGACACCTGACAGTGTGTGGTGGAGGGTACCTCGAGTACCTCCATCGGTTCTCCCTTCTATTAAAGTCTGGTATTGTTCGCGGAAAGAAAGATTGTCAGTATGCCTCTGTGTAAGCTCTAATCTCTCTGATTTTGTCCTCATGGTCTCTTCGCGAGATATACGTAGGATGGAGCAATATACTGCTTGACTCCTCGGTGAAGGTACAGTCTCGAAACTTCAACAAAAGCCTGTACCGAGCTACTGAGTGTACCTCTTGCAGAGTCTTCCACTGGTGTTTATCTATCATCTCCATAACGCTTTCGCGATTGCTAAATGATCCTGTAACGAAGAGTACTGCTCTCCTTTGGATCTTCTCTATCTCTTCTATCAACCCTATCTGGTACGGATCCCACACTGGTGAGCAGTATTCAAGCAGTGGGTGAACAACCGTACTGTAACCTATTTCCTTTGTTATCAGACGGGATTTCCTTAGGATCCTTCCAATGAATCTCAGTCTGGCATCTGCTTTATCGACAATTAATTTTATATGGTCATTCCATTTTAAATGACTCCTAATGCCGTGATGACTGGGTGTTGTATGATGTCCTTAGGTTAGTTAGGTTTAAGTAGTTTTAAGTTCTAGGGGACTGATGACCATAGATGTTAGTGCTCACAGCCATTTGCACCAACTCCTAATGCCTACTCCCAGATAATTTATGGAATTAACTGCTTCCAGTTGCTGACCTGCTATACTGTAACTAAATGATAAGGAAACTTTCTTTGTATGTATTCGCAGCACGTTACACTTGTCTACATTGAGATTCAATTGCCATTTCCTGCACCATGCGTCAATTCATTGCAGATCCTCCTGCATTTCAGTATAATTTTCCATTGTTACAAGCTCTCGATATACTACAGCATCATCTGCAGAAAGCCTCAGTGAACTTCCGATGATATCCATCAGGTCACTTATATATATTTCGAATAGCAACGGTCCTACAACACTCACCTGCGGCACACCTGAAATCACTCTTACTTCGGAAGACTTCTCTCCATTAAGAATGGCATGCTGCGTTCTGTTTCCTAGGAACTCTTCAATCCAATCATACAATGGGTCTGATAGTCCATGTGCTCTTACTTTGTTCATTAAGCGACTGTGGGGAACTGTATCAAATGCCTTGCGGAAGTCAAGAAACACGGCATCTACCTGGGAACCCATGTCTATGGCCTTCTGAGTGTCTTGGACAAATAGATCGAGCTGGGTTTCACACGATCGTCTTTTTCGAAACCCATGCTAATTCCTACAGAGTACATTTCTAGTCTCCAGAAAAGTCATTATGCTCGAACATAATGTGTGTTCCAAAATTCTACAACTGATCGACGTTAGAGATATAGGTCTATAGTTCTGCACATCTGTTCGACGTCCCTTCCTGAGAACAGGAATGACCTGTGCCCTTTTCCAATCTTTTGAAACGCTACGCTCTTCTGGAGACCTACGGTACACCGCTGCAAGAAGGGGACCAAGTTTCTTCACGTACTCTGTGTAAAATCGAACTGGTATCCCATCAGGTCCAGCGGGATTTCCTCTATTGAGCGATTTTAATTGTTTTTCTATCCCTCTGTCATCTGTTTCGATGTCTACCATTTTGTCATCTGTGCAACAATCTAGAGAAAGAACTACAGTGCAGTCTTCCTCTGGGTAACAGCTTTGGAAAAAGACATTTAGTACTTCGGCCTTTAGTCCATCATCCTCTGTTTCAGTATCATTTTGGTCACAGTGTGTCTGGACATTTCGTTTCGATCCACCTACCGCTTTGACATAAGACCAAAATTTCTTAGGATTGTCTGCCATGTCAGTACATAGAACTTTACTTTCGAATTCGTTGAACGCCTTTCGCATAGCCCTCCTCACACTACATTTTGCTTCATGTAATTTTTGTTTGTCTGCAAGGCTTTGGCTATGTTTATGTTTGTTGTGAAATTCCCTTTGCTTCTGTAGCAGTTTTCTAACTCGTTTGTGGTACCACGGTGGCTCTTTACCATGCCTTACAATGTTGTTTGGCACATACTCATCTAATGCATATTGTACGATGGTTTTGAACTTTGTCCACTGATCCTCAACACTGTCTGTACTTGAGATAAAACTTCTGTATTGAGCCATCAAGTACTCTGAAATCTGCTTTTTGTCACTTTTGCTAAACAGAAAAATCTTCCTACCTTTTTTAATACTTCTATTTACGGCTGAAATCACTAATGCTGCAACCGCTTTATGATCACTGATTCCCTATTCCGCATTATCTGTTGCAAATAGTTTGGGTCTTGGTTCAAATGGCTCTGAGGACTATGGGACTTAACATCTGTGGTTATCAGTCCCCTAGAACTTAGAACTACTTAAACCTAACTAACCTAAGGAGATCACACACATCCGTGCCCAAGGCAGGATTCGAACCTGCGACCGTAGCGGTCACGCGGTTCCAGACTGAAGCGCCTAGAACCGCAGGCCACACTGGCCGGCAGTTTGGGTCTGTTTGTCACCAGAAGGTCTAATATGTTATCAGCACGAGTTGGTTCTCTGTTTAACTGCTCAAGGTAGTTTTCAGATAATGCACTTAAAAAAATTTCACTGGATTCTTTGTCCCTGCCACTCATTACAAACATCTGAGTTTCCCAGTCTATATCCAGTAAATTAAAATCTCCACCCAAAACTATAACATGGCCGGGCAATCTACTCAAAATATATTCCAAATTTTCCTTCAGGTGTTCTGCCACAACAGCTGCTGAGCCAGGGGGCCTATAGAGACATCCAATGTTTGAGGCTGCTTTACTGTTGACAATCAGCCAAATTATTTCACATTTCAGATCTCCGTCAATTTCCTTCAATACTATTCCACTTTTTATCGCTATAAACACGCCTCTCCCTTCACTGTCCAGCCTGTCTCTGTCATATACATTCCAATCTGAGTTTAGAATTTCATTACTGTTTACATCTGGTTTCAGCCAATTTTCTGTCCCTAGTACTATGTGGTCATTGTGAGCGCTCATTAATGAGAGCAGTTCTGGGACCTTTCTATAGATGCTCCTGCAGTTTACTATTACCACATTAATATCGTCATTCCCTGTTGCGTTTTGCCTACTGCTACCTTGTCGTGTCTCAGGAGGCGTCTTGTCGGGCCTAGGGAGGGAATGTGGTAAAAAATCCACATGTGCACTCCACATGTACTCCTCTAAACTTGTAGCCGCTTCCTGCGTGTAGTGTACACCTGACCTATTCAGGGGGACCCTACATTTCTCCACCTGATAGCGGAGGTGGAGAAATCTGCACCCCAGATCTCAGCAGAGTCGTCCAAGCCTCTGGTTTAAGCCTTCCTGTCAGCTCCAAACCAGAGGACCGCGATCGGTTCTGGGAACGACACTACAGATAGGTAGCTCAGATTCCAACCCGCGAGTGAGGCTTTCCGCCTTCACCAACTATACCAACCGCCTGTATGAACTGAGGATGACCTCTGAACCCAGATGGCAGGAGTCACTGTTGCCCACATGAACAACATTTTGCAGTCGGGTGCCCCCAGTGCTCTCTATAGCTGCCAGCAGGTCCTGTTCCACATCTCGGAAGAGACCCCCCAGCAAGCAGACAGAGTGAACATTGGCCTTTTTCCCCTTCCTTTCCACTATTTCCCTAAGGGACTCCATCACCCGCCTAACATTGGAGCTCCCAATCACTAATAAACCAATTCCCCCGTGTGCCTGCTCGGACCTTGATGAAGGAGTGGCCACATGTTCGCTCATAAGCAGAGCAGGCGATGCCACACGGCCAGCCTCCACATTGATCCTCCGCCTCATGCGACGCGAACACCATTGAACCCACCACTCCCCTCGGGGAGAGGGTGGCCCAACCGCGTCCGGTACCTGTGAAGATGTCTCGACAGCAGGGGCTGTGGATGAAACATTTGAGATCGATTCCATATTTCTGGATTTCCGGAAGGCTTTTGACACTGTACCACACAAGCAGCTCCTAGTGAAATTCCGTGCTTATGGAATATTGTCTTAGTTATGTGACTGGATTTGTGATTTCTTGTCAGAGAGGTTACAGTTCGTAGTAATTGACGGAAAGTCAAAGCAGAAGTGATTTCAGGCGTTCCCCAAGATAGTGTTACAGGCCCTTTGCTGTTCCATATATATATAAACGATTTGGGAGACAATCTGTGCAGCCGTCTTCGGTTGTTTGCAGATGACACTGTCGTTTATCGACTAATAAAGTCATCATAAGATCAAAACAAACTGCAAAACGATTTTGAAAAGATATCTGAATGGTGCGAAAATAGGCAACTGACCCTAAATAACGAAAAGTGTGAGGTCATCCACATGAGTGCTAAAAGGAACTCGTTAATCTTCGGTTACGCGATAAATCGGTCTAATCTAAAAGCTGTAAATTCAACTAAATACCTAGGTATTACAATTACGAACAACTTAAATAGGAAGGAACACACAGAAAATGCTGTGGGGAAGGCTAACCTAAGAATGTGTTTTATGGCATGACACATAGGAAATGTAAAAGACCTACTAAGGAGACTGACTACACTACACTTGTCCGTCCTCTTTTAGAATACTGCTGGACGGTGTGGGATCCTTACCAGATAGGACTGACGGCGTACATCAAAAGAGTTCAGCATCACGTTTTGTATTATCGCGAAATAAGGGAGAGAGTGTCACAGAAATGATACAGGATTTGGGCTGGAAATCATTAAAAGAAAGGCGTTTTTCGTTGCGACGGAATCTTCTCGTGAAATTCCAATCACCAACTTTCTCCTCCAAATGTGAACATCTTTTGTTGATGGCAACCTACATAGGGAGAAACGATCATCATAAAATAAGGGAAATGTGGGCTCATACGGAAAGATATAGGTGTTCATTCTTTCTGTGCGCTATACGAGATTGGAACAACAGAGAATTGTGAAGGTGGTTCGACGAACCCTCTGCCAGGCACCTGAATGCGATTTGCAGAGTATCCATGTACATGTAGATGAACACTGAGCACACATCTGTCACATAAACACTAGTCTGCAGAGGCCCTGGCACACAAGCTCATTTAGGGCTGTTTGCACGTGGCGGAGGGCTTCCTGCGTCATTTGTGCCGATGCGCAGCGAACTCTACAGGCCAGTCATGTAGATGAGTTCATTGTATAAGGTTACAACAATAACTAACAATATTTTGACATAATTTCAATTGACTTAGTGTAACTAAGCGTTATGGTATTCAAGGGACATGGAACTACATAAAAATCGTTATAAGACTTCTACGTACTATACTTTGCCATCTGGTGCACAGATTTATGTTCATGTGGAATCTAGAAGGCACAGTCTATTGTTCTGCTATACCATGCTGTATTTCTGGATCACAATGTTTGAAATTCATCAACGTGGACCACACTACAACACCAAACTATGCACTACTACCATATGCTACTGTTCTCAGTATCAGAAGGAATCTAGATTTCTCATTTGTCTGGATATTTAGCCTCCATCGTGGTAAGACATAACTCAGGATTCACAGCAGCTGTGCTGCTGTGCCACCCAATGTGTAGAATTGGGAGATGGCTTTCAGGATGTCAGGAAATCCTTCCTAGTCCTTCCTGTGATTTATCTCCTCACTGCTTCCAGAATGTTGGCACAGGTGGATGTTCTGCCATGGTAGGGTTCGTTGTCATGATGTATGGTCTCTTCTTGTTTGTCTCTTAGCAGTGCAGGCTCGCAGTTCATAAGCTGATATTTAACTGTCAGCAAGTTCATTTTATACCGCAGCTCCTCATTCATTATGATGTTATACACCATTGTATTACCAAATATGTTCGTGTCCTGGTTTGTAACATGTTATCTAATGACACCCTCCCTGTTGATGTGATGCAGGGTGTCTTTGGTGTGTTGTCACAACTGGCAGATGATGGATCATCTCCTAACAGGTTGTGTACAGCTGCCTTGCTCAGAAAGAAATATGAAATTCTGGGTCTTGCTTTTATGTTGGGAAGGAACTAGCAAGTTCTTCTCCCTGTTTCTGTCCTGTCCCAGATTTCTGTCAATCTCTGTCAATGCATACCTTTATTTCTTTATTCGATGTGGCTTTTGTGCCCAGTATTTCCTTAACTGTTCCATATTTACCATTTCTGAGCCAATATTGCGCAACTCTCTCTCTTATGGCTAGGTCCAGCAGTGGCTCAATCAGAGCAGTACTGAATTCGTATGCCAAGTGCAGGAGTACACACCTCTGTGCTTGCTGTAGAACCTGTGCTGTACCTACCCAGCGTAATGAACGCTACAGCAGGAGATAATAACTCACACATTCTAGGACAAGGAGAAGAGATATATAAAACCGTGCTGGATAAATTGATGTGGAAAAGACTGCACCTGTAGTTATCAGATGAGGAGATCTGAAACTTTTAGGTGTTCTGAGTTTAGGCGTGCAGTTGTCCTTAACGTTCTGTTCATGAGGCTTGTTTGACTATCCAATCCTTCAACAGTTATCTCATCAAGCATAGACTCTTCAGACTTCAATCCAATTACAAACGCCTCGCTTTATCATTTGGTTGCTGCAGACAGCCAGAAAGGATAATCCTGAAAAGGATTCGAGAGTATTTAGCAACTGTAAACTATGTAATGTTGATTCATTAATTTGTTCTGAAAGCGGTGCTGATATTCAAGACAATAAAACTGGGTTAAAAGCTGTGAGCTATCTGGGGAAGTTAACCTTTCATTACTGAGCAACTGTTTCACCAGGTATCCAGTCTAGCTTACCAAATTGCCAACGAGACTAACATTAATTATAATCTTTTAGTAGACATCTTACGATAACTGTTGATATATATATATATATATATATATATATATATATATATATATATATATAAAAAGAGAATTTAAATAAAAAGAAATAAATAAGTTTATATTTGGACATTTATTTTAACATTGATCATTGTTCCGTTAAAATTTCAGCATATTAAACTTGATTTGTAACTAAACTGGTGCCTTATTTAGGATTGTGAAAATGTGAGTTTGTAATCTTATGGAACACATCAAATATGGAGCCAAGATTGGGAGATTGCATACAACACTGCATTCATAAAATAACACACGAAGAACGTTGAAACATATGCAAGTGGAAATTAACCACAACCAATCAATTCAATTTTCACCCAAAGAAGTTACTTTCGTAGCGCAATCCTGTCCGTCATGAAATTACCACACACTGGTATATTAAATTCATACTAACTCTCTGTGAAATCTTCACGAAAAGAATAGCTGGGAGCTACTTTGATGATTACACCACATGCTTCACGTGGTCAACTTGGTTTATGCAGAGAGTGTAACTCCACAATAATTTTGATAATTAAAATAAATTACATCGAAACACAAATTACAAAAGAAAAACTTCGAACTGGTTCCAATCGTCTTACTATTAACCTGATGGGTCAAACAACTGTATAAGCACATAGTACTGGTCTCACAAAGTACACCCCACGTGGGTTGAACATAAAGAAAAGTTGCTATATTGAAAAATATTGTCAAGACGAGACGTTATAATCTCATGTACATTCACATTTAAGATTGATGATCTTAGTTAGAGTTACGGATCATCACACGTGGTTCCACTTTACTCACAATGTAGTGACAAAGCAACTACTGGAAGATATTCTGAACTTCACACTCGAATTACACTGCATTGCAATTTAAGATACCATTAGTATTTTAGATCTAAACCTGAAATAAAGGTGATTAAATTTTCAGTTAGGCTGAACTTAAGAAATACATTGTCCTACGGACTTAGCAGAGATGTGCTTAGCTGGAGATCTTACCACTTCAGATGCTCGCCGCAGACAGACTGCCGTGGGCCCCTACGGAGGGTGCTTCCACAGATACAGACGGAAGTGACCAGAGAGGCAGCTTCCTATACCAACATGACAAGGGACAGACAGGACCATACTAAGAGTAGAAACCTCTTTGCTTTTAGAAAGCGTAGCTACCTGTTCCGACGTTGGTCCTAATGTTCTCTAGCACACAAGCTTGTCTGCTACCATCAAGCATGCAACTAGAAATACATTTGCTCGTTCATCCTTTCACACAGAAGGGAAGGGGGATGACAGTATCTTACCATATACACTATATAAAAGAAAGCGGATGTAGGTTCCATATGAGACTGTGTGACATGAATTACATATAAACTGTTTTTTAAAGTGTAGTAGTGTGACAGATCGTTCTTCATTATGTGTAAAAGTAACACGTTCCACTGCTCAGTCTCCTCCCAGATAGTCAGAAACACCACAGTAAATTTAGAAGTGGAATGTATGCCGTAAATGACAACAGTTTTAAGAAATTAACATGAAAGGAATCCAACAGAGACCTTTCAACTAACGAATGCTAGAATTTACCTGGACTTCCAATGTTTTCACACAATAATTTACTGCTCGACTAGAACAGAAGCTCATATATTGTATAACATGTGCACACGATTTTACACACTGTATTACAATATTGATGATAATTTCAGATGCACCCTTGGCCCAAAGAAGTTTAAGAAATTATCACCCACATATTCAATGCAATGTGAGTTGGTAAGGACTGGAGCTGTGGATGTATGTACTGAAGTCGAATTATCGGAAAACTTCCCTTTGGGCACTTTAATATAGCAGAAATATTACACGGCCGTCTCATAAACTACTCGTCACTAACAGGAATTGTACAACGTTTAGTATAAATTTAGAGGCATTACTAATCATACAAAACATTATACAATGATGCTTCAAAGTGCAAATATTGTTGCAGACACACAAGTGTTTTATGACAAGTGCGAACGATTTTTTAAAGCTCTGAAATTTTATGTGTGGTAGTGTGTGTTTTCTTTTCAGTTTCTTTTTTTCATTTTGAATGTTTTGTCACATGAAACAGAAATCGTATTTTTGACATTAAATACTGACAGCCAGTACGGATCGTGAGATTTACGTAGCCACTATACCTAAATGTCATAAAACATGGACTACTAAAACTTTCATTTTTATTTATTGTCTAACTTTCTTGTGCTTATATTGAGATATTTAAGCATTTGGGTTAGATGTATTTAATTTGATGCTGACAAGTTTTGCAATAACGATTTCAGTTTTGTTGTAGCATAATGCAGCGACCAATCACCCTTTGGAAGCTGCAGTTCCAAAGACTCATTGGTCACTGCATTATGATGAGCAAATTTAAGGATACAGGATACTTACAAATGGTGAAAAAATCGAAATGTCTCATGGCTTTATGAAATCTATAATCCTTCCTGATTACATTCATATATACATTCTAGGGTTTCAAGTGAAAAATGACCTATATATACCAAATTTTAAAGTTGCGGTCGTGTATTCCGCCTCGCCCAATTTATTTGTGTTACAGAAACCAGTATTATTTAGAAAAGTATTGTGAACTTTCTGTTTCCAGCGATTATACATATGATACATTGTATATGATGGTAACAGTGCAGGTTTCTAGTGTGTGTAAATGATTATCTTTTCTAGTATTTACTTTTGTTTCGCCAAAGCAGTTTGTTCACGTGTTTCTGAATGTTTGTTACCCAAGTGCTACATATATTTGTGGAAGTACATAACCTTTAGTCTGCAATAAATACTAACGATGCCGCGCATCAAGAAATTCAACAAAAGGAAATTCTGTGGTAACAATTTCACAAATAAAGCAAGCCACACTGTTGAATGTAACCTATGTATCAGTTCTTTAGGGAACAAACTCCCACATAGCATGCCTGCTGGTGATTCAAATTTTTGTATTAACAATGATGCTGTTTGTAATGGACTTGTTGTTGATGTTGTTGTTGTTGTTGTTGTTTGACAAAGAAGTAGCGAAATGTAAACAATGTGATGGTGTAGGCTGTCTGGAAATAACTGAACAACAAAGTAGCAGGAAGGGTTTAACGTCAAAATTAGTTGTTCTTTGTAGATCCTGCAATAAATCTACCTCGAAAATGACTTCAAAGATTCTGCATAATTCATATGAAGTGAATTGGGAAGTTAGCGTATGCAATGAGTGCAATAGGAAAAGGAAAAAAGGCTGCTCAAACGTTTTGTGCTTTTAATAGACCTTCCTTCTCCTCCCAGTAGGTTTAGCAAGTACACAAAAATACTTTTAGATGCCTTTACGGTTGTGTCTAAAGCATCTATGAAACGTGAAGTAGAAGAAACTGTAAACATTAGTGGAACCAGGGACGCGCTGTTGCACTTGATGGGACATGGCAATTCGAGGACATTGTTCCTTGAATGGTGTTGTAATTGCTACTTCTCTGGAAAATGGGAAGGTTGTTGATGTTGGGTGCTAATCCAAGTACTGCCACACCTGCCATAGTAACACTGAAGGACATATTGAACATCAGTGTTCTAAGAATTATGTTGGTTACAGTGGAAGCATGGAGTGTGATGGAGCTCTAAAAATATTTCAGAGGTCGGTGCCCGTTTATAACGCTAGATATACAAAGTACCTAGGCGATGGGGACTCTAAAGCTTTCAATAAAATTAATGAGTTCAATGTTTATGGTGATACCTTGGTAACAAAACTGGAGTGTTGTGGACATGTGTAAAAGAGGATGAGTTCTAGATTAATGAAGCAATGAAGAGAAATGAAAGCAAAGTTGTTATATGACGGAAAATCTCTGTCTGTCCGAGGCAGATTGACAGAAACTGAAATAGACCTTCTTCAGAGTTATTATGCACTGGCCATTAGACAAACTGCACCTCTGAATGATGTTACAGCATTGAGACAAGCTGTATGGGTAACCTACTTTCATAATCCACAGATGACCACCCTGTTCACAGATATTGCACTATTGGAGCAAATACTTGGCGTGGTTACCAAAAAGCAAAATAAAGTGGCCAAATATACCATCATAAGCATTCTCTTCCTGAGCCTGTTATGAATGAAATAAAATCAATTTTTAGGGACCTGAGTGATCCTGTTTTGCTTAGTAAATATCTTCATGGGGACACTCAGAATACAAATGAAAGTTTCAACCATTGTGTATGGGAAAGATTATCCGCAAATGTGTTTGTGGGAGTAAATACATTAAAAGTTGGTGTACTAGATGCAGTGATATGTTTCAATGATGGAGTGATAGGAAGCTTGGAAGTCCTTAGAAATTTAAGCATAAAATGTGGCTCTAATATGGAAGATACATTGCTTGCATGTGACACAATAGGTGCATGAAGCTGAAAGATTGGCTCTTCAAGTTGCCAGAGAAGCAAGAAGTGCTTAAAGGAATGCCAAGAGGAAGCTTGAAGATGAAGAAATGCTGCATGATGAAGACTATGCTTCAGGAATGTTCTGAGGCACCGTTTAATTGGTCTCATATCTTCATTCGCAATTTCCCCGCACGTTGTATTTTTTTAGAATTCAGGTAAAAATATTTCCTAAAGTTTATAAAGCATTCCTCTATTTTTTTTCTGTAACTTGCAATAGTCCATACTTATGTAGTAGACTTAAGCTTTATTGCAGAATCAACTAAATTACAGAAAAAATAATATTTTTATTACGAAAAAAAATGTATAAAAATTAAAATGTAGGATGTGATATTTTTTATCCTTTTAATATACATAATAGGTGGAATTAAATAGGTCTAGTACCTCAGCCATCATATCATGCATATCCAGTAAACATTTGGTCTCCTTCAAACAACATTGGATTAAATGGTACCCCAATTTGAGGAAGCATTTTGAAAAAAAATTGCATCAATTTCATTGTAATTTTTTTAATAACCCTAAGCAGGTTCAAAAATATTCAAAATACCTCTGATTTGTTTAGAAAGTGTGCTGCATTACCTGTTATCAACAACAAATCTGTAAAACATATACGTTATAAACAGTGCCTGAAAGAAATAGGTGTTGATTTTTACATAACCTTGAGCCAGAAAAGGACCCTGTATCCTTAATATTCTTCATTGAAGAAATTTTACTTTCACAAATGTTTGTTGATCCAGAAAATATTTTTTTAAGAACAAAGTCTGCTAGTTTGGGAATCAATATTATGGCATGATTTCAAAAATTGCTGCATCTCTTTCTGTTCTGGATAGCATGAATGGATTACTTTGTAAACTGCAGTTCTCTTTTTGAAGATAACTTCTAAAACTTTCAAGAGTAATTTTCACTGAAATCTTAAAGACAATGTTATCCATCTCTTAACATTTAAAATCTTGAAAACGGCGCTGAAGCTCATTGGAGAGTTCATCAATAATGGAAGTAAATCTTGAAAATTTTCGTTCCACATATTCGTACTTCAGTTCACAGGTACTCGGGAAAGATAAAATTTTTCTTGTTTAGTTGCAATATAAACCCACACTGGAATCCATTAATATTTTTAATCATGTCAAAAATAGTGCATTCCATTCCTTGCAAAGGCAAATTCAAATTATTGAAATTATTAGTAAAACCAGTTAGAAATGATAGTTCTGACAAAAAAGTGAATCCTTCGGCTTATTTTCAAATTACTTCTTCATTCAAAAAGCTGAAAATCTTTTTCTGAGCGAAGAAAAGAACTAAATATTTTCCTACACTCAACCAACGAATGTCAGAATGAAGGAGCAAATCTTCATATTCCAAATCAATTTCTTCCCAAAATTATTTAAATTTTTATGAGACAATCATCGATTTTCTCATGGAATTAGATTAGTAATTTTCGTCACATATTTCATTTCACGCTGCATTCTGACACTTTTTCATATAGTGCTTCCTGATTATAATAAAATGAAAAGTTGAACAATTTATTGTGCTTTTACTTAACTGACCAACGAAGTCATTTTCGCTTCTCACTGCAGCTTTGTAATGGTGCAAATTTCAGAGCACTTTTTAAAACCACCAATTTTTCATCACATTTTAACTGCATTAAAAATATCCAAACTTGTTGTTCTAAGTAACAGAACTAAAGCTAGTAACATACAGGAAAGTCGTCCATTATTAGACGAATAGAAATTAATAGTTTACTAAGATCTGTTGGATCACTAGTCTCGTTCATCTATAAGTTGTTGTCAAGTCTTTGAAGGATGGCTCCAATATTAAGTATCGATACATCTGATATCTCTACATGAAATGCATATGGAGTCTGACTATGACATTATCGATATGCTGAAATTGGTTGTCTAAATACAATACCCCCTAAAACGTATGGCTGGTTGGCGATTTTCCTTGGTAAGAAGAATAATACGGACAGTTTGCGACTTAATTTTAGTATCTTTTTATGCTGTGTCCCATATCAAGAACTCTACTTTTTACTGTGTTACATGACAAAGCAACTGTCTTAAATGCTCATCAGTATCATTGTAACCAAATGCTTCTGCCATTTCTAGTTCACATTCTTTCACAAGTACGCCATCGCTGAAAGATTTTTGACGTTTTGCTGGTTTTAAACATATCGCATATGACGCAGTTAAACTGTTTTCCTTAAACTTGATTGTTCAGGGAACTTTTGAATCTGCTTCTCTTACTTATCTACTAATGCTCGTGGTCTCTAAGTTGTTTCAAAGAATTAAGAGAAATGCTGAGCAATATTACTACCTTTGTTTAGACTTGAGCATTTATTGCATATTAAACATTGGGGTTTTTCTTCAGAATTATGTGCAAAAGTACTTAGTCTCCTAAAGAAATACTTAGTCTCCACCTCCTCACTGAAAATACTGTTTTCAGTATTCTTTCGTTTCGACATTCTTGAGAACTGTAATAGAATAATAGCCACGGTAATAACCACAATCAAATCCAGAATAATAGCCAGAGTATCAACCAAAACGACAAGGTGAACGATAGCACAACATTATTGAGAGTAAATCTGAACAAAACACTGAGAGTAAGTGGACTAACAAAACAGCTATGCATCGTCTAAGTCGAACAGCCAGTGAACATGCGACAGCCTGAGCTTTCACAAATAAGTTTGGATGACCCACTCTATTACTGATAAAAAAGTGAACTTTAGGCTGCAGCGAGACCGTGATGGTACAATGCGAGTAGAATTGGAAGGGGGAGCAATCGCTGGAGGTGAATGGCTCCTGAGCCACACCTTGTCAGGCCTGTTATACAGTTTTGCACATCACATAGGCCCCATGCATACAGAAATGTATTTTGTAATATAGCACGTAACTAAATTGCTGTTAACAATTGGCACTAAGAAGTTATATTCATTAGGCAAGGGACTTAGAGGCCGTATGTTAATAGCAGCTTAGTTAGATGACATATTAAAAATGTGTTCCTGTACATAGTATATGATGTTCAATTCCATATATGCAGATTTTCGGTGTGTGTGTGTGTGTGTGTGTGTGTGTGTGTGTGTGTGTGTCACTAAATTGTTTTTAAATATGATGTACATTTCGACAAAGCAAATACGTAATGTGACAGAAATTATAATGTGCAGAGTGTAACTATGTTAAATGAGTGGTTTCAGCTTTTCACTTTTGTTCATATTGTTACTAGAGGTATTTCAAAATGCTCACAAGATGAAACTGGCAGGCAATGTACTGCAAACCATGAATAAATGAATGTCATTTTCTATAAAGAATTTGATATTTAAAATGGTTTTACCATTTAGAAACTGATGTTCATTATCTCTGACCTTCATGGTGTTGCAGTTTCAATTGCCAGAAGCGTTGTAACTCAGCCTGTTGTTCTTGGGATAATGGCGACCTTTCAAAGTATAACAGTTGTGAATATAGTTGGAGTGAGTAACGTATCTGTATTTGCTACATGCTGACTGAGTCTGACACAGAGTGAGACCATGATACATTTTTTCTTCATAATTAAAATAAACACTTTGAATGCCATAGACAAGTACAGGGGCACAGTAATGCAGAACATACGCTGCGTATTTGAATCAGATAAGGAAACGTAAGCTGTATGAGGGAACAAACTCACGCAAGAGATAAATACATAAAAAATGTAAGAGGACAGATTAAAATACTGGAAAGATACCTACCAGCCACAGCTTTAGTTAGGAGGAGTAATGATCCAGAAACAGTGAAACGATATACAAACTACTGCACTCTATTAACTGATATTACTGAAAAGTCAAGAAGTATGTGCATTATATCTGAGATTAGCACATCTGATAATAAACTTAAAACAATCTGGAATATTGTTAAAAGGGAAACAGGGCAACTAAGAGCACAGGCAAACTGTATTTCTATCAAACTCAATGAAAAGTTTACTAACAAGAAGTCAGAAGTAGAAAACATTTTCAATAATGATTTTTAAGTGTTGTACAGAAAATAGGATCCAGCTATTCGTTAGAAAATGCAAGGCAGTATACAGAAGAGGCAAGACCTACGCAGTTTGATTAAAATGAAATTCAATCCACCTCTCCTCCTGAAATAAGGAAAATGATAAATTCACTCAAAAGTAAAAGCTCACATGGAATTGATGTCATTTCCAAAAGAGTATTGAAAGCTTCTTCCCAACAGATAAGTAGGATTCTCAGCCACATATGTAGTAGCTCACTGAAATGGGGCGTTTTTCCACATAGGCTGAAATATGCCATTGTTAAACCACTGCATAAAAAATGGGTTAGGTCTGATGCTACCAACTACTGCCCAATTTCACGTCTGAAAAATGTAACCAGAATGCTTGAAAAAGTAATGAAATCACGAATAGCATCACATATTTGAAAAAAATGAACTACCAAAAAAATGGGAATTTGGTTTTCAGATAAGCTTTTCAACAGAAAATGCTATATCAGATATTAAATGTATTGAATAACCGAGCATTATCCATTGGGATATTTTGTGATCTCTCAAAGGATTTTGATTGTGTGAATCATGAAATTCTTCTAGATAAGTTTAAGTATTGTGGTATGAGTGAGACAGTGCACAAATGGTTTATCTCATATTTAACTGCAAGAATGCAGAAGGTTGAAATTAATAGTGCACATAGTCTGCAAAAATCTGCAGAATCCTATAACTTGGGAGGTATAACTGGTGGGTATATCCCACAGGGTACAGTCTCGGGTCCCTTTTTGTTCTTAATATATATTAATGACTTGCCATTCTGCATTAATGAAGATGAAAAACTAGTTCTTTTTGCTGATGAAACAAGTATAGTAATCACACTCAACAAACAAGAAACAGTTGAGGAAATTCTAAATAATGTCATCCAGAAAATTATTAAGTGGTTCTCTGCAAATGGACTCTCACTAAATTTTGAGAAAACACAGTATATACAATTCTGTGCAGTAAATGGCGTAACACCATAGACTATGAACAGAAGTCTGTTGCTACAGCAGAATATTCAAAATTTCTGGGTGTGCACTAATGATAAATTGAAATGGAAGAAGCACATTGATGATCCTCTGAAATGGTTACGTTCAGCTACTTACACTATTAGGGTTATTGGACTTTTTGGTGATAAACATAACAATAAATTAGCTTACTATACCTATTTTCATTCACTGCTTTCATATGGCTTCATATTTTCGGGTAATTCATCACTGAGAGAAAAAGTATCCATGGCACAAAAGCATGTAATCACAATAATAGCTGGAGTCCAACCAATATCACCTTGCTGATATTTATTTAAGGAACTTGGGATATTCACAGTAGCTTCGCAATACACATATTCACTTATGAAATTTGTTATTAATAACCCATCCCAATTCAAAAGTAACAGCGAAGTGCATAGCTAGAACACTAGAAGAAAGGATGATATTCACTATTTTGGATTAAATCTGACTTTGGCAGCCACAAAAATCTTTGGTCATTTGCCAATTAGCATTAAGAGTCTGGCAGATAGCCAACCAATATTTATAAACAAATTAAAAGAATTTCTGAATGACAACTCCTTCTACTCTATAGCTGAATTTATATTTGATAGCTGAATTATTATTTCGTGTAAAGAAAACATGTGTTAAAGTGACATGTCCCATAACATTACAAAATGTCGTATTCGTGATCTATGGAACAAGTATTAATGTATGTGTGTATACATGTACAGAGAATCACCTAATTTATTTATCATTCACCTAAATGCTAGACAGTCTACAGAGGTTCTCAGAAATGTTGCAACAAACTCCTAGGGGTAATAGAAGGTGTCTTCAGGAACAAAACGAGAAAACAGACACATGTACAGAAACGTCATACAACGACACAATAGAGCATTGAAATTACAGGCGCCAGCGTCCGACATTAGGACACCCCTTTGCCAGAAGAAGTTACGTTGTATGCTGCTGCACCATAGATGGATCGTCTCGCAACGTTGTGATCGTTACTGATTGCCACACTTGCCAGTGGAGAAGCTAGCTGCTGCATGAACAGGTCTTGTCTCCTATGAATGCAATGTTCTGTTGCTTTGGTGGGTGACAGTTTCAGATACTGGTTTCCACCTGAAGTTTATTTTTCTCATCTATACCGAAAAACATTGGAGATCTTACAGGGTTCCAGGAGAAAAATAAACAGTGGATGGAACTGTCAAAAACTGTCGTCTACCAGGGCAATAAAGCATCACATTCAACGAAGACAGGGCTTGCCTACGAAGCAGTTAGCTCTGTCTAGCCAACTGGAGATTGTGACCAGTCATGATCACTGAATAACAAACAAAGTTGCGAGGCATTCCACCTATGGCCTGTAGCCATATAACATCACGTTTGCTGCTGAAGTGGTGTCCCAGTGTCAGGCGCCCACAATTTCGACACTCTGTAACACTTTAGCGTTTCCTCAGGATGCCCTCTACAACCCCTTGACGTTTGTCACAAGGTTAGTGGGATACCTTGCACATCTACATGATTACATTTCACACTTAAATGCTTGGCAGAAGTTGCAAGGTGCACCTTTCAAAAATTACCATACCACTCTGGAAATCTGTGTGGGAGAAATGAATACATCAGTCTTTCTGAGCGAGCTATGATTTCTCTTACTTTATCACTATGATGTTTCTTCTCCATATAAGAGAGAGACATAAAAAATTTTGGCATCAGAAAAGAAAGTTGTTGATTGAAATTTAGTTCACAGCTGTAACTCCTGTGAGAAAAGTCAAAATTCAACAGCCATAACTTACTTACACTGGCATAACCGCACCACCAGTTGTGTAAGACCGCTTACATTTGGAAACGCCTTACTTGCACACTGTCTTCCCAAGTAACGCGCAAGATACGAAAGTTAAAAAGCAATTTAACTTTCTTGCATGATGTTGCTTCCTTCACCATCCCCTAAGAGCTCCTGTAACTGCTGGAAAGGAGATCTGCTGTCATTTTGCACTCGTTTGTTGGACAGCCCACATCTTGCACAGTTTTTAATAAACGCATGTAGTCAGCATCATGACAAAATAAAGGGTTTAGTCTTCAACTAAATAAAAAAATACTTTGTAAAGTGGCAAAATGTTCTTAAACAGAGCTATAGAAATCAAATTCTAGCATACAGCAATTCCTTATGGCGACTTATTTGTAGTACAGTAACACTGCATCGTTTGAAATGATGTACAGATTTGAAAATTATTGTTACTGAGGGTGTGGTCTTGCTGAGGTTCATATTATTGCAGAACAGTCAATATTTTATTTCGATTTAATGATGATAATTTCTTGCATCAGTTATCGAGCATAAATATTATGGTGGTATAGATACACAAAACTTGTTACTTTAAAGATTTAAAACCACTCTTTGACTCTGATTAAAAACCCAAATAAATACAACAGGGTTCATGTTGATGCAGTTATGGGGTAATGACTGCTCTTCACAGTAGTAAAAATATGATTACAAAATTAAGTACCATACTGGTGAAGGGTGGAGATAAACAGTCTGAAAAGCTTGTAAGGGTGTTGCAGGAAGGTTGTGCTGAGAAATAATTGTTAGAAAAAAATTTGATACGTTGCACCGTTTCTGAGTTATTTAACATTGAAGTGAACCACTCAGGCCATTGTGTGTGCAGATTCAAGCACTTGCAGGTGCTAAAATGCGGTAATGCACAGACATCTGTGGGTCCATGAGTTATCACTTTTTAATATTCTCATTACCAATTAAAGTACATGTTTTTCTGATGTGAGCAAAAGTTACATTTGTGGGGTTTGAGGGAACCAAATGAAGAACACGTTTGGCGACATTTTCCCTGGCAGACTGCGTGAGTTTGCATGCATGACGACTTGATTGGCTAACTTCAATGTTAAATAACTCTGAAGCAGTGTAACGTATCGAATTTGTTTCTTAGAAATTATTTCTCAGAACAACTTCCCCTGCAACATCTTCCCAAAATGTTCACACTGTTTCTGACTACCCTGTAAAAAAATACCTGTGACCTGTCAGAACCTTGACTAACTCTAAAAATAAAAATAATGTAGAATTGTTGAGACAAAGGCCTTCCTTTATGATGTACATTCAACGTATTATAGATAACATCCACTACATCATATAAAAATTTAGAATCACTGAACTTTGGAATGGTATACTTGTATTACAGTGACTCCATTTGCTAGATATAGGAATGGTACTTGTAATTTAATGCAAGCTGGCATGACATTTCTCATACTTGTATTATACTTTTGTATAGAGCCAGAAATAGCGCTCAAAAGTAATTCAGAATTGGTTTTACACATTCGAAAATTATTTTCAAACTATAGCACCATCATATGGATGATATATTAAATAATGTAAAATGTAAAACACACCACAATGAAGAAAATTGTGTGTGCCATATGATTATTATTTTTAATACTTGTTATGATGAAAATGTGGTAAACACTGATTATTTGAAAATAATTGCAAAATAATTTTAGTTATCTAGGCAAAGATTAAATAATATGTCATAATGTCTTTCAGTAGATTACTGTGTAATAAATTATGAGATCTTCTTTGTGAAATGATGAACAAGATCAGACATTACAGAACTTTTTCTCTGGATGTAGACGAAATTAGGCTGTTGTATACAGTCTGTGCTGCGAGACATGAGATAATATATGTATTAAGCATCACTTTTATGATTATTTATGTAATAATGGCACCCTCCATGTCAAATATTTAAGCATTTTCAGATTTTACTGAAGAGTGAAAAATAACATCATTTGTGTGCAACAAAACACTGCCATTATATGGCAGATTCAGATTTCTTTAAGTTGTGAGACAGGCACACAGCAACATGTAAAGTAAATTACAGTTTCTGAGTTGCAGCATATCATGAATGAGTGTAATATAATATAAAGTCATTCTCAGTTTATTTGAGTATTTTTGCGACAGATTCTGGCCCGTACTTACATAATGATAGAAATATTTTCACTGAGAATTTTATTGATTGATCTTCTTTGAGGCCCTAAATCATTAAAAATTAGACAATACAAATTTAAATTCAGAGATTATGATCTCAATTAACAAAAAGAGTAAATGAATAATTTTTCCACATTTTGCTACTGCTTATCCTTCTCTCTCTGGTACATTGGCATAAGCATGACACATAAAGATTTATTTTACAAGTAAAAGGAGATAAATATTTAATATTAGAGAGACAGTATAATTGGTGCTGTGCCTAATAACGTGGGGCTCAAATATATGTAATGCATAAAAATAAATGGTAATTTGTACATATGTATTATTTTATGTGCTATTTTCGATGCAATTCCTCTTACATGTAATCCCTGAGAAATGTTGAGAAAAAGGAAATTTATCCATGAATAGGATGAATATATAACACAAATGACCCTGAGAAGTGTGCAATTGAATTTTTGGAAAATAACAACAGCAGAAAAGATACATAAAAAGGTAAGGGCAACAGTGTATGCACTCTTGTTTTTGCATCTGATTTTGGAAGTGATAGTACATCATATTACTTGTGGTGCATAACAAATTTTCAAGGTATTTTGAATTTGGATCCACAATAATATCTTACAGATATCTCAAATACTTGAAAGCAAAAGCTTTTACTATCTTCTTTACGCAGGCAAGCTGAAATGTTTTTGTTGAGGTTCTACAATTGAATATCCATTCCTTCTTGCATATTGTGACTATATCTTTACTTGTGTGATTACCATTTTTGTACAAGTGTATAGTAAGAAATATTTCAGTATATAATCATATATGGTAGAGCTATGCAGAAAAATGGAATCTAAAGCTCGTTCAGGGATAATGTCACTAGGAAGTACTCCTGATGTAAGCAATGACCAAAATGACAGTGTAGCCTCCACTATATCAAATGAAACGCTGGGAGCATATGGCACAAACATAGTGGAGGCTTCCACCTGCTGACAATCAAAGAACGGATGAAATATGTCCTGTAGAGCCCACAACAGTGAATGTTGAACTACATACAGACAGGTTAGAGACTGCGCCTATATACTCGTCCATACCAGATCTTTCTGCATAATTTCTAAGGAAACTTCAAGAAAAATATAGGCCGCTAGAACTTAAACTAGCAGAACAGAAGACAGAACGTGTGCAAAGACAAGCAGAACAGTATAGGCAATTAGAACAGAAGCTAAGAGAACATGACAGAGAAAGAAAGTCTGAAAAACCACGCTGGCAGCATGATCTCACAAAACGTATTTCAGAGCCGGAAAAAGGGTAACAAGTAGTAGAAAAGTGGAAATAATGATTTGCCACGAATGTACGTTTTTGGAAATGCACATAGCATTCTTGGCAATTACAAACACTAATGTCAGTGCAATGCAGAGAGCTACAGCCCAATAATTGAACAATCAGCTCCTGTCGTGGGGGCAGTTCCTATTATGTAAAACATTATGGTTGGTGGAACCTTAATCAAGCACAGGACGTTTCAAATATTTAGTGTGAATAAAAGCATAGTCCACCAAGTGGTGTTAATAACAGGATTTAAAAACATCTTGCCCAGTGCTTGGTCTGACAAACAAAACATTCAATTTATCATATCTCATATTCATGGTGACACCGCACTGTGGGCAACAGAGACTGCCAACAACTGTTACTCTTGTGAACAATCTGAGAAGGCATTTTTGTCAAAACATTGGTCACCCTGCATACAAGTGTGGCTAAGAACAGAGGTATACATTTCGAAATTGTACAATCCCAAGCAAGGGAGCCTACGCAAATACTTTGAAAGATATGTAAATAACATCTTTAACAGAGATGTAATTCGGCTACCAAAGGCATGACTGCTGAATAAACAACACAGAAAAAGTGATCAATGTATCCAAGCATGTCTTAGAACACTTTTTGTATGTGTTAGATTCAATAGATCTAATACAAGAGGAAGTGAAACAAAGCAGTGAACACGAAAAAAATCATTTGTTTCCATGTGAACATGCAAGTAGGAACAATATTACCAAGCACAATAATAACGGTATTGGTAGAAAAACTGTTTATAACTAGAACAATGGAAGATCATCGAGTGGAAATGGTCACACTCAATTTACAGAAAACATAGATATGATGACAGGGTAAGTGCAAGTTACAATGGTAACTCTCAGTGGAGAAATACAAGAAGCCAGTAGCATAGTGGATATCCCATGCACTAGAACCAAAATAAGAGATCACCCACTATTATGACTAGGAATGACAAAAGTAACCAAGCACAAGGTGCAAATAAAAATGCTTGAACTTGGAAAACAAGAACCAACAATGTAAGGATAGTAGAAGTGGCCGAAATAGCCATCCATGTCAATCACATTCAACAAACTAGAACCGACCACAATAAGCTCTCCATTGTCGATCACAGGATGGAGGAGGGCACACTTAATAACACCAAGGAAAGTTTAGACATGTTGGGGTACAACGCGGCCATCGGTATAGAACAAGAACTTTTGACCAAACCTCAAACAAGTAAAAAACTCTGATGCTGAATTAGCATAAGCTACGATCGAATCAATACTTGTGAATCTAGTTATAGACACAGGAGTATCAGTTAACGTGTTAAATTATGATATTTCAACAAAATAAGGCAAGCCCACAAACTGCCCTCATTCCAGCACAAAATTGTAAGGTGACAGGCACTATTGGTACTCAGTCACAAATAATAAAGCACCAAGTGCAGGTTGAGATAATCATTGGAAAGGTAGCTCTATTTTGCACTTTTCTGATAGTGACAGGGTTGACAGTATCCTGCATCCTGGGGTGTGAGCTCCTGCAAGGGAGGAAGGCTGAGATAGACCTCTCAAGTAGAAAATTCATCTTTAAGAATAGCAAAAACAAGAATAATACCGTAGTCTCGAATGAAAAACAGCCCACAGTTGCACTAAATTATGTTTATTTTAAATCTTGAGCATGGTTTCTGCTATAATAATATAGCCCTCTTCAGAATTCCTAAAATGATCAAAATAACATCTAGACCAGTGATAAAATCTACACATAAACTTCAAAATTACGTAACTGATAACATATTACTTACATACACACTAATAAATATAAATGCCTTAGTCCAGCGGCTGTGTCAAGACCAATAAGGTAACTTCAACAGATATAAGCATGTTTCGAAGATAAGTAAAATTACATATGGCACCGTATGTCCTCCTCCACTACCTGTGTAATACTGGGTGCACGGTCATCAAATGTGCTGCACCCTGTGAACCATAGGTGGCACTCACCACAGTCAGCTACATCATATTGTTTATCAGGCAACTAGTCAATATATACAACAATAAATCAATAAGAAGCCTATATTTGCAAATGAAGGACCATATACTTATTACTACGGATGTCCAACAGATGAAATACTGTTGCATATGATCACTAGAGTGGTGGAACATTAACAATTTCATACAACAAAGTTTGTTGTATCACTATTTGATGCAACATTCAGAAACGAGACTATCATATGAAAATATAGCTGCCGCTTACATTATACGTTCTAATAGCTTGTAGGGCTGATTCTATCACGGTAACATGGCACAAGATAACAAAGGGCACATTAACATATCTGTCTCAACATAAACCACGGTTTAAAAAAAAAAGCAGCTCATGACTCTTTATGACATATTCCTACTGGAGCTTTGACCTAAAACGTTAGTTTAACTCAAAAGATAATCATACAATCATACAGCACAATCAAGTAACTGCTAGTGCCTATCTGCTATGCCCAATATGGGCTGAAAACCTTCAAGAAAGCTGGTACTTTTCAAAAAACACTGGTGATTCAGTAAATTCCTATTGTCCAATTTTTTGTGCTTATATATCTGCACCTCCTCATACCCTTTGCTTCTTTAGGACAAAGCTCCAATAGAAATATGTCATGAAGAGTCATGAACTGTTGTTTGTTAACAGTGGTTTATGTTGAGACAGATATGTTAATGCGCCCTTTGTTATCTTGTGCCGTCGCACTTATGCACTGGGGTGCATTAATGTCCATATGCTATACAAAGTTTTCTATACAAGTGTTTGGAACACATTCACACACCACTTCTATATGTACATACCTCTTAAAAACAGAATATTATTTCCACCATATACTGTTTGTTGCATATACTCTCTGGTATCTGGATAATGGACTGTTTTGTTTACCTCAAGCGGGGTATGCGTCTTGCAACTGATCCGTGTTTTTGCACATTTTCTAAATTCTTTACATATAATTTTTATCTTTTATTAATAAAATTTGATACTCTGATGCCTGTTTCCACCAATTCCACCAGTGTTGTTAACAGGTTGGGGCGTATGTCCTTCTTCGATGATGTGTTTAGCAAACGTTGATTGCCTGGCATATTACATAGGGCAAACAGGTAGGTCTATAGCCATAAGATATGAAGAACATATGCTGTCGAGGATGGTTATGAATAAGAGTGGGTCAACTTTTGCATATGATTATATGCAAGAGGCAGTGGCAGAGGACATACAGTTCCATATGTACGAGGGTGAGTCAAATTAAAACCTTAAATTTTTTTAAAATATTATTTATAGTGCAGAAGTGGTACAAAGCTGTATCACTTTTCAACATAATCTCCCCCACGATCAATGCAAGTCCTTCAGCGCTTACAAAGTGCATGAATTCCTTTAGAAAAAAATTCTTTGGGAGTCTGCACAACCCCTCGTGCACTGTGTGGCGTACCTCTTCGTCAGAACAGAACTTCTTTCCTCCCATTGCGTCTTTGAGTGGTCCAAACATATGGAAATGACTTGGGGCAAGTTTGGTGAGTATGGTGGATGAGGAAGACACTCCAGATGCAGGTCTGTGATTGTTGTAACTGTTGTACAGGCAGTGTGGGCCTTGCATTGTCATGTTGCAAAAAGACACCTACTGAAAGCAATCCACGTCACGTTGATTTGATTGCTGGCCGCAGATAATTTTTTAGGAGATCTGTGTCTGATGCACTGGTGACAGTGTGTATTGCTCCAAAATGACGCCTTTTTCGTCCCATAAGCGGGTCAGCATAACCTTCCCTGCTCACGTTTCTGTTCGAAACGTCTTCGGTTTTGGTGATGAGGAATGGCGCCATTCCTTGCTCGCTCTCTTGGTTTCCGGTTGGTGGAAGTGAACCCAGGTTACGTCCCAAGTAACGATTTTTGCAAGGAAGCCATCACCTTCTCGTTCAAAGCGCCGAAGAAGTTCTTCACAAGCATCAACACGTCGTTCTCTCATTTCAGGACTCAGCTGTCATAGCACCCATCTTGCAGACACTTTGTGAAACTGGAGCACATCAAGCACGATGTGGTGTGCTGACCGATGATTAATCTGTAAACATGCTGCAACGTCATTCAGTATCACTCGATGGTTTTCCTTGACTATGGCTTCAACTGCTACAATGTTATGTGGAGTCGCAACTTGTTGTGCCTGACCTGGACGAGGAGCATCTTCCACTGAAGTCACACAATTTGCCAACTTGCTACTCCATTTGTAGACTTGCTGCTGTGACAAACTTGCATCACTATATTGAGCCTTCATTCGTCGATGAATTGCAATAGGTTTCACACCTTCACTACGCAAAAACCGAATAACAGAACGCTGTTCTTCCCTGGTGCAAGTCGCAAGTGGAGCCGCCATCTTTATACTGATACTGCGACGGTATTTGTACATCTGCATTATGCTGCCACCTACAGGCCATTCTGCACGCTGTTTGTAGCAAGCTTACCAATTTATAGGATAACGGAGCGAAATTTCGATTTGTTGTAACAAATTTAGGGTTTTCAATTGACTCACCCTCATAATTTTACTTATGTTCGAAACAGGCTTATGTCTGTTGAAGTTATTTTATTGGTCTTGACACAGCTGCTGGGCTAAGGCATTTTTTATTTATTAGTGTGTATGTAAGTAATATGTTATCAGTAACGTATTTTTGAAGTTTATGTGTAGATTTTATCACTGGTCTTGATGTTATTTTAATCATTTTTAGGACTTCTGAAGAAGGCTATATTATTATAGCAGAAATCATGGTCAAGGTTTAAAATAAACATAATTTAGTGCAACTGTGGGCTGTTTTTCATTCGAGACAATTTCGTAATGGTTACTGTTGTTTGGTGAGCAAGATGTATGAGACAGGCGAAATAACCTCAGACTTCAAGAAGAATATAATAATTCCAATCCCAAAGAAAGCAGGTGTTGACAGATGTGAAAATTACCGAACTATCAGTTTAATAAGTCACAGCTGCAAAATACTAACGCGAATTCTTTACAGACGAATGGAAAAACTGGTAGAAGCCAACCTCGGCGAAGATCAGTTTGGATTCCGCAGAAATGTTGGAACACGTGAGGCAATGCTGACCCTACGACTTATCTTAGAAAATAGATTAAGGAAAGTCAAACCTACATTTCTAGCATTTGTAGACTTAGAGAAAGCTTTTGACAATGTTGACTGGAATACTCTCTTTCAAATTCTAAAGGTGTCAGGGGTAACATACAGGGAGCGAAAGGCTATTTACAATTTGTACAGAAACCAGATGGCAGTTATAAGAGTCGAGGGGCATGAAAGGGAAGCAGCGGTTGGGAAGGTAGTGAGACAGGGTTGTAGCCTGTCTCCGATGTTATTCAATCTGTATATTGACCAAGCAGTAAAGGAAACAAAAGAAAAATTCGGAGTAGGTATTGAAGTCCATGGAAAAGAAATAAAAACGTTCAGAAGCTTTCGAAATGTGGTGCTACAGAAGAATGCTGAAGATTAGATGGGTAGATCACATAACTAATGAGGAGGTATTGAATAGAATTGGAGAGAAGAGGAGTTTGTGGCACAACTTGACAAGAAGAAGGGACCGGTTCGTAGGATATGTTCTGAGGCATCAAGGGATCACAAATTTAGCATTGGAGGGCAGTGTGGAGGGTAAAAATCGTAGAGGGAGACCAAGAGATCAATACACTTAACAGATACAGAAGGATGTAGGTTGCAGTAAGTACTGGGAGATGAAGAAGCTTGCACAGGATAGAGTAGCATGGAGAGCTGCATCAAACCAGTCTCAGGAATGAAGACAACAACAACAACAACAACACTGTTGTCGCTGCCATGATGAAAATAATGAATAATAGCATAGATAGTTAAAACAAAGGAGATATTGTCAAGTTACCCAGGTGAAATGGAAGTATAATGCAAATTAGGAGCGAGTTATTAAACAGAGAATATTATGATGTCAACACAGAAAATGATTGATTTATTTATTCATACGTCTTACATAGTCGTTTTACAGTCTTATTTATGGACTTTGTATATAAATGGTTAAATATACACTAAATAAACGTAATATAAACAAGTAAACAAACCAGAGAAAGAATTATAACTAAATATCTAGGTTTGTTGATCACTCTACAGTTCTTTGTGTCACCAAATGCAGCTCGCTGAGGCCACCAGGAAATTTTCATAGTATACCCTTTTCAGTCAGATGCTGCATAGTTTACACAGGATAACCACAGTCACATGCTTCGGTGTCTTTGAACCCCCTTTCATACAAACAGGTAGCACACCTTCCATGCCCTGTACGGAATCGATCCAGGTGTGTCCATAGTTTTCTGGGCAGACCAAATCCACTCATACGTTTGTTAGGATCAGTTATAAGATAAGAATTAGTCGGGCCAACCCTCTTTTTATTCTTGAAAAACATTATATGCGAGAGGCACGTCTGGCGTTGGCCATGGAAATTTCCAGATTTCAGTCTGCTGGTAGGTGTACTCTGTAGTTGTTTATACAGAAGTGAGTTCTGGTGAGTGAAATATGTTTGGAACTGTCTTATTGTTCCTGCTTCTTGTCTAACGCAGGCAGTCATGGAAGTGGTGTAGATTTGGTAGTGCCACCGATTATTCCCATTGGATGATGCAATTTGACGTCAAGTATGTGCACATGTGTACTATTTTTCTGTACTGGAGCACAGTACTCTGCCCTGGAGTAAAGCAATGCCAATGTAGCAATACAAAGGGTATATCCATTTGCACCCCGTCTTGACCCAGCCAGGTTTCTGGCTGTATCGTTCTGGTGTTCACATTTTCTTGCTGCATTTCCCAAATGGTCCTAAAAACCTTGTCAAACATGACACCCAAGTATTTTGGGTATGGGTTGTGTTCCATGGGGACATTTTCAAAGACCACATCTAATCTGTGATTTGCCTCAACGTTATTAAGATGATAAGCACTTACCATCGTTTTAGATGGATTTTGCTTGAATCTCCAGTTCTTGAAACAATCTCCCATTATGTGTAAATCTGTGGTGAAAGAGCCTTCAAACTCTTCCATCTTTCTTACTTGATAAGCTAGCGCTAGGTTGTCAGTAAATTGTACCCAGTGTTGAGCATATCATTGGTATAAAGATTAAAAAGGGTTGGTGATAGCCCATTTTTCAGCCTTCACCATCTGATTTCTTTGTCTCCTAGGAATACTTGAAATTGTCTGTTGCTGAACATGCTATCCAGTAAATTGACCAACTTTTTACACGGTATGATTTCTGCACATTTAAGTAGCAGGCCATAGCGCCATATGGAGTCAAATTCGCCCATAAGATCAACAAATGCTACAGCAGTCTTTAATTTCCATTGCTATGCTGGTTCGATGAAAGACATTTGTGCCAATACCTGATAATGGCAACTGCAATTCTTTTGAAAACCAGCTTGATGCAGTGGAGTTACTTCATCAAGTAATGATTGAATTTGGCTTAGCAACATCATTTCATAGTTTGTAAGCTATACTAAGTAATGATATGGATCCTTAATGTGATGCTTCGCTGTCATCTGTACCAGGTTTTTTAAGATCTGTTAGCTTTGCAGCCTTAAATTTTGCTGGCAATTTTCCACTGATCAGTATCGTATTATATTCCTGTAACAACAGCCACTGCTTAGTTTTCAGGTCTGGGTTTTTCAGGAACTCTGGATCCATTTCGTCGAAACCAGCCACTTTGTTTGTACACACACTTCCCAAAGCTCCCTCCAGCTCATCGGTTGTGAACTTGCATGAGAGATCTGGATGGGGGACTAGCTGAGAGCGTTTGAATTCTAACTGTTTCTTCAGAAGTCTGCAGCTTCTTGCTGTTTCCTTCTTCTGTGGTCATTCGGAGCTGGGAAAGTTCGTCTGTTGTTTGATTTGTATGTGTAAACCGATATTCCTCGTATTGCTGATCACACTCATCCTGGGATGTATTGTTCCCTATGTCCTCTGGGTATCGTCCTTTTTGCTCTCATTGAAGCTTTAGTAAAACAGAAAACATTGATTTACCTTTAATTCTCAACTGATTAGATCAAATGTGACAGATTCGGAATTCTTGACCACCAAGCAACAAAGTGAACTAACTCAGTTGTTAACTGGATACATAAACGTGTTTTCTGAACAACCAGGAATAACAAAAGGATATACATACGATACTGACGTATGCCACACAAGACATTCTGTCATGTTACCTACTCTGTCCCATGGAAAAAGAAAGAAACAGTTACCAAAGAAATAAGAAAAATATGACAATGGCAAATTATAGAGCCATCTCTGTCGTCACTGTGGCGAACCCAGGGGGAAAAGTAGGATTAGCTTTAGATGCCAAGGACATAAACTAAATGTATGGTGCCAGTGCGCACTAGGCCAGAAAAGTTAGAAGAACAGATACAAAAATATTTGGGGTAAAGTATTTAACTTCAGTAGATTTGAGATATTCCTATTGGCAGTTTCCATTACTTGATCAATGTAAAAAGTATTTTCACATTCTGCACATTTTTTTGGAGGTAGGAGTTACCATTGGAGGGTACTTCCCTTCAGCTTAAATGTTAGTGCTGGAGTATTTATCACAGCACTGGAGGCAGCATTAGGTCTACAGCTACGTGACAAAGTAACTCTCTATTAATAGCAGCTTCTACCTGGGAAGAACACATCATTGACTTGAAAGAGTCTTAAAGACGTTTTTGGGCACTGTGATCACAGCTAACTTAGAAAAATCGAAATTTGGTAGAAATCAGATAAAATTTCTAGGTCACATCATCCTACTGTTAGGAATACTGCCTGACCCAAAGAAGATGGAGGCCACAGAACAATTTCCAAGACCCAGAACCAAAACATGTTTAACAGCATTCATCAGACTTGGTTCGTTCTTCTGTAGATTCATGCTTGACCAAATACTTAACAGTGAGGATCCACTGAATTTATTGCATACAAATATGCCTTGATTTCGTCAACAGGATGTCAACAAGAATTTGAAGACATAAAGCAACCATTGCTAAATTCAGATATTCTGTATCATAGTAATATGGAGAATGATCTTTTACTTTCTAGGTAGAGGACTGTTCAGCTGTGAAAGATCGTACTCAGTTACTGAATTAGAAGCCCTAGAAGTAGTTGGGCATTGAGAAAATTTCATTACTACAAATGTGGTAAGAAGATTAAAGTATTTTGCGACCACGATGTGCTTAGTTTTTTGCTTACTTGCAAGTTACTGAATGCAAGATTGGCCAGGTGGCCATTAGCGCTTCAAGAATACAGATTTCAAATCATGTACATAAGTGAGAAACATAAAGTTGTGACAGAAGCATTATCATTTTTACCCCAAGGGTCTGCCAGAAATGTCATGCTTGAGAGTGATAGAATGGCCACAACTGCATATATGCAGTATGCAATATATGCAGTATGTTTACAACTTTAAATGATGTTCTCTACCTACTTCACAAAATGTATGGATCTAAGCATAAATGTACTACACTGCTAAACACTTGAGGCATATATGAATTCAGACAGTGTCAGTAATAACTTACACCCAACAAAAATGACGTTTAAAACACAAGCTGCTTTATGAAATAACTGTTGCACTGGCAATGTCGAAATCTCGACTACAAGGAACTGAAAAAGTTTTATGTCTAACACACAATGTACAAAGTGATGTCCAGAATGACCACACATTACTGCCCCTGAGGGAGTGTGGAAAAGTAGGAATTGCAATTTTAATTTTTATTGAATCCAAAGACAATGTTGTAAATTGTGTGTATTAAGTCAAATTTATGTAATAAACACTAAAAAAGAATAAAATACCATCCCTCATAACTCATTTTTGCAAATTACATTTATATATATAAAATGGTAAAGCTAGCCTGTTAGTTTGAACACTACAGAACTTTACTAGCATGGTTGTGTTGGAGATGCCTTGCTGTTACCTTCCTCTGACCTCTGGACTGACTTACCTCACCACTTGTAGGAGACCTACAGTTTAACATGGACTCCAAATTACAGTGCAATTCCTCAATTTCACGTTAACAAACACTGCTTAAAGAAGTGGTAAGTCACTGACGGGGGCTAGAGCATGAGACATTTGTATTTTGTTTTTAAGTAATCTACATCACCTATTATTGTACGAGGGTTATTCCAAAAGTAAGGTCCGGTTATAAAAAAAATCAAAACTAAAATGTTTTTTCAAAACAATTGTTTTATTTACATTCCTTACATCTTTATCTATTTTTCTACATAACTTCCATACTTATTTAAACATTTGTCACATCGTTCAACAAGCTTTTGAATGCCCATGTTATAGAAATCGGCCGCCTGTGACGATAACCAGTCCTTAACTGCTTCTTTCACTTCATCATCTGTGTCGAAGCGCTTGCCGCCGAGAAACTCCTTTAAGTAACGGAACAGGTGGAAATCACTTGGCGCCAGGTCCGGACTGTAAGGAGGATGGTCCATCTGTTCCCATCCAAATTTCTTGATCAGAGCTTGCGTTTCATTTGCAGTGTGGGGTCTGGCATTGTCATGCAACAACAAGATTCCAGACGACAAAAGACCATGTCGCTTATTCTGGATTGCACGTCGAAGTTTAGTCAGGGTAGCGCAGTAGGCGGCTTTATTAATCGTTGTTCCTCTCTCCATAAAGTCGACTAACAATACTCCACGTCTATCCCAGAACACAGTCGCCATAACCTTACGTGTTGAGATTGTCTGCTTTGCCTTGACCTTGACTGGCGATGACGTGTGACGCCATTGCATTGACTGACGTTTAGACTCTGGAGTGATGTGAGAAACCCATGTCTCATCCCCTGTGACAACATTGTCTAAAAGACTGTCACCTTCCTTATGATATCGCTCCAAAAAATCAAGAGCAAAAGCCATTCTTTTCATTCGTTGGGGCTCAGTAAGCAGCCTGGAAACCCAACGGGCACACAATTTGTGAAACTTCAAATGTTCAGACACAATTCTGTACAAAGTTGTTCTACTCACATTCGGAAAATGCATGTCTACGTCTGTAATAGTGAATCGGCGATCTTCACGAATTTTTTTGTCAACCGCATTGACCAAATCGTCTGAAATCACTGATGGTCGGCCACACCGTGGTTCATCGTGCACATTATCCCGTCCTTCATTAAAAGCTCGCACCCACTTGCGCACTTTACTGTCGTTCATTATGTTAGGACCGTACACTTCAGTAATCTGCCGATGGATTTCCGCCGCTGAATTGTTTCTTGCAGACAAAAACCGTATCACTGCCCTTACTTCACAATCGGCGGGCTGATCAATTGTCTTAAACATTGTAAAGTGACACTGTGAACTACACTCAGCAACAGTAACAAAGCGAATGGCGGCGTTTGACGCGCAAGGCTTGCCGGGAGTCGGCGCGCATGCGTGTTTTGTCATTGGCGTCAAATTTCAATAGTTACGGCGAATCGGACCTTACTTTTGGAATAACCCTCGTACATGGTATTACATTAGAATTTGGTTTATAGTATGGTGCAAGGAAAATTACCTATGCTCATGAAACAGTTTTTTATGTGAAGAATGTTCTGACAAGTTGTTAAGCATATTTTTAGACAAAAGAAAATCAGAATGGAATAATGAGAGTATTATTGCTACTCACTATATAGTGGAAATGCTGAGTCACAGACTGTCACAACAAAAATATGGTTACGGAAGTAAGCTCTGGCCATAAAATCTTCTTCTGAATTACTGAATTAGACAACATACAAACACACACACACACACACACACACACACACACACAGACACACACACACACACACACACACACACACACACACACACACACACATACACATACACATTCATGCAGACACAACTGACACACACATGACCACTATCTCTGGCTGCCCCATATGGGGGGGATTTTAAAATGGGAACCTTCGATTTCGTTGCAAATTCGGATCTAACACCAATACATACCTATGGTTGACTAGAAACTTTTACTCATTCATGGTAGATAGCGCTGTAATTGACATAATTAAATTTTCTGATTTTTTAAGTTATGAACCGACTCTTTCGATCTACATTACATTTTCGATAAAAATGTTAACTGTTACCTGAACATTTGATATTATTGATAAAAATTAATTTAGTGAAAATCTGATTATACAATAAAATCTTTACATTCAGACATTTAAAATCTGGCAAATAACCTAAATTTAATGTAATGTAGTTTTCTGTACCATTTGGGGTCGATAGCAGAGAGTTCCCACATGATCAGGGTGCTTGATTTCGGTGAATCCCTTTGATCTCATCATAGAGGTGACTGAATTCGGTATGTTTCACTGCCTAACAGCCATAACTGTCATTCTGATTACGGCACTATGTACTATGAGTGAAAAAAGTTTCTTGAGATAAACCCTAGGTATATTTCGTGCAGAACACAAATCTGGAAAAAAAGTGGGAACCCGTTTTTCAACAAAAAGCTGATCATCCTATGTGGGGTGCGGTGGGGGAGTTAGTGGTTTGCCAATTTTAGCACAGGCAGGTGTCCCCTTTGAAAATACACTCTAAGGAAAAAATTGATGTCGCACCACAAAGGAATTATCCGAATGGGACGGAAATTGTCAGATACAAACTACAAGTACAGACAAACAAATGATTAAAATTTGAGAAAAATTAAATGATTTATTCAAGAGAAAGAGCTTCAGAAAATGAGGAAGTCAATAACGCATTGGTCCACCTCCGGCTCTTATGAGAGCAGTTATGGCTTGCCTAGAAGGGCAACAAAACACGGCATACAATATCATCATGGACCACCGTGCTGTAAGGGTGCTGCACATGACCACCAAAAGGGTCCTAAATGAAAAGAAATAGAACCCCAGAATATCACTCCTTTCTGATGAGCTATATGGGACGCAACAGTCAGGTTGGTATCCCACCGCTATCTAGGGATTCTCCTGACATGTTTTCAGCCTGGAGTCTCATTGATTGAAGCAGAATTATCTTCAGTGACGAGTACAGCGTGGACCTGAGCCCCGATGATCAGCGAAGACGTGTCTGGGGGTGCTATGGACATTGGTGGGATAACAACCTGACTGGTTTGACAACCAGGAGTGATGGTCTGGGATGTCATTTCTTTTCCCAGCAGGACCGCTTTGGTTGCCATCTGTGAAATTCTTACATCATAGCGGCACTTCGACGATTTCCTGTGCCCAGTTCTGTTGCCTTTCATGGCAAACCATCCTGGGCTTACATTTCAGAAAGATAATGCCGTTGTACATGGCGTGAGTTTCTACTGTTTGTCTTTGTGCTTCCCAAACCCTACCTTAACCAGCAAGGTCGGCAGATCGACTCTATGTCTATACTCTGCAAACCACTGGGAAGTGCATGGCACAGGGTACTGTATAGATAGATAAGAAAAAGCCCCAACATGGTACGATAAAAGTTATTACCAATAACAATAAACACCAGTGTGCGCGCTGTAAGCAACAGCAAAGATATATTTTGCTACACCAGAAGGCGAATGAAAAATGATGGAAACTCCATTCAATTTTTTTAGATGGACTCCGTCTTTAGTTCTCTTACGGACAAGACATATTGTTGTGAGAACTGTGTAGTTGACATTGTGTTACATGAGTAATATTTTTATGAATGTATGTTGTGTGAGAGTTCTTTTTAGTGCAAAACCACGAAAGTTTTCTTTTCCGCACATTATGTTAATGTCATATCACTGTAGCTGCCTGCATCTGAAGAGGAAGTCCGAAAAATCAGTATTGTATTCACCGTCAAAAATGGGAAGTAATTATGGTGGAAGAAGAAGCATATAACCAAACTGCGTAAATCTCAACAGCATAGACAATACACGAATCGATGTAAGTTCACCTCACCACTGACTTACAATTTACGAGATCTGTGAATTAAAAGTGAAAGACAATTCATTGGCTGCAAAATCTATAAGAATCAAACATGACAATAGTGTAATTAATTTGTTTAATTATATTTTTATAGATATTTGCACAACTAGCAACCTGGTAACATGACATTGAGAAAGCTATGAAACCACTTTTGTAAATTGTTCAGATTTATTTATTACATTATATGAAATTTTTTGCATGTACTAATTGTTTTTAAATTTTCATGTGCAACATCATGACTAGGAGCAAAATAACCAGACCCAAAAATTCTTGTGGATGAAGTACCCAATTCAAAACAGAATCAAAAATGAAACCGGAATTTACAGAAAATTTTGGATACGTGATAATTGTTTCATCGCAGCAAAGGTAGGACCGCAACACAAGCGCTTGCTTAGTTATGGTTGCTAGCGTCTCCTGCGTAATAATTAGACTTCCCTTTCCTTAATTTCCCTTCCTAAATGTATTGTAGTGAAATTTTCAGAAATTTTACATAATGATTAGCGAGAGAAATGTTTGAAGTTTTTGTGTCACAACATTTCGTGCATCATAAAAGTAGCCAATTAACACTTGAGGACACGTAAATCATATGTTTAAATTTCCAAAAATAATATATTTCAGTTTTCTATTTTTCAAAATTTTGATTAAAATATTCAATCACAATGGAACAAAAATCAGTTTCAATTATTGTTGACATGGCGAAAACGCAATAAGCCAAGATGGCGTACAATTGCAAGGCAGAATATCTGAAGTACCACCGCCATGTCTTCCACACTCAGAAGTAGTTCAGAGATGAATATAATCGAAGTAACAAATGCTAGTGAGCTTTCACAGGTTTCTCAGTTTGATGATACGTTGATGACAATAGATGAAACTACATCATGTATCTCTGCGAGCAACGTTCTGCTCGCACAGGAAAACATAGAAAGCGAAGATAACATGATTTTTGACGACACTTTACTGTCACCCATCATACGAAATCCAAAAATGTTGATTTGCACAATAGAGTTGTTAACGACCAAAGTCCATTAGGTAGCGACCAAAATACTGCACTTGCCGCGATACTACAAAAACTCGATAGCTTGAGCACCGAAATAAAAAATACAATTACCAATTTGCGTACAGACATAAATACAAAATTTGACAGTTTGTTGCAAAACCTTATCATAGTCACACAAGAGATAAACAACATAAAACAAGAGCAGAAACACGTTTTAAAATATTTTCACGATACAGTCACACAACAGATCAGTGATTTGACACAGAATTTTCACGAGGAAATGAATGTAAAATTCAAAGACATAGAAAAACAGCTAAAGCAAGATGTACTTTCCGAAGTAAACAATGACATTACGGAAATAAAACAGAAATTTGACGCTCTTAACGAGCAGAAAGATACAGTAGAGCAACAAATAAAAGCGATTAAATACACACACACAAACTTGGAAGCTGCTCAAACACATTTAACTTCGGCATAGAGAACATCTCTACCATAGTAAACAAACTGCACAAGGAGTACGAAAATATACCAATAGCTATTGATGACAACACTTTAAAAGTAGCATAACTTGAAATCGAATCAGTCTGTGCCACAAAGGAAAGAGGCAAACTTAGTGAAAATTTATCTGATGTAATTTCACAAGCTGAAGCAGGTACTTCGGACAAAATCAGTACTGTAGCGGAAAAAGTATTGAAGGAATGTAGATTAATCAATGACATAGTTGAAAAAGTTATTCAGCAAAAGGAAAATGACATTATTGATAAAGTGAAAAACGATTTGCAAGCTACAGAGCACAGGATACGTAACTACTTAGGTGAAAGTGATACAGAGACACAAGTTGTACACATAAACAAGGAGCCAGCCACAGCAAACCAAAGTAATGTATGCACACCGATCATTGCTAACCCCACAAACAATGCCAGTAGTAATGACAGACCACAGAGTGTAAGTTTACATGGCATAACACCAGAACCAGTACATACGATAAATGTAAATAAAACAGCTATGTAAACACAGCACAAAATACGAACAGCTTGTCCAATATACACTCCTGGAAATTGAAATAAGAACACCGTGAATTCATTGTTCCAGGAAGGGGAAACTTTATTGACACATTCCTGGGGTCAGATACATCACATGATCACACTGACAGAACCACAGGCACATAGACACAGGCAACAGAGCATGCACAATGTCGGCACTAGTACAGTGTATATCCACCTTTCGCAGCAATGCAGGCTGCTATTCTCCCATGGAGACGATCGTAGAGATGCTGGATGTAGTCCTGTGGAACGGCTTGCCATGCCATTTCCACCTGGCGCCTCAGTTGGACCAGCGTTCGTGCTGGACGTGCAGACCGCGTGAGACGACGCTTCATCCAGTCCCAAACATGCTCAATGGGGGACAGATCCGGAGATCTTGCTGGCCAGGGTAGTTGACTTACACCTTCTAGAGCACGTTGGGTGGCACGGGATACATGCGGACGTGCATTGTCCTGTTGGAACAGCAAGTTCCCTTGCCGGTCTAGGAATGGTAGAAAGATGGGTTCGATGACGGTTTGGATGTACCGTGCACTATTCAGTGTCCCCTCGACGGTCACCAGTGGTGTACGGCCAGTGTAGGAGATCGCTCCCCACACCATGATGCCGGGTGTTGGCCCTGTGTGCCTCGGTCGTATGCAGTCCTGATTGTGGCGCTCACCTGCACGGCGCCAAACACGCATACGACCATCATTGGCACCAAGGCAGAAGCGACTCTCATCGCTGAAGACGACACGTCTCCATTCGTCCCTCCATTCACGCCTGTCGCGACACCACTGGAGGCGGGCTGCACAATGTTGGGGCGTGAGCGGAAGACGGCCTAACGGTGTGCGGGACCGTAGCCCAGCTTCATGGAGACGGTTGCGAATGGTCCTCGCCGATACCCCAGGAGCAACAGTGTCCCTAATTTGCTGGGAAGTGGCGGTGCGGTCCCCTACGGCACTGCGTAGGATCCTACGGTCTTGGCGTGCATCCGTGCGTCGCTGCGGTCCGGTCCCAGGTCGACGGGCACGTGCACCTTCCGCCGACCACTGGCGACAACATCGATGTACTGTGGAGACCTCACGCCCCACGTGTTGAGCAATTCGGCGGTACGTCCACCCGGCCTCCCGCATGCCCACTATACGCCCTCGCTCAAAGTCCGTCAACTGCACATACGGTTCACGTCCACGCTGTCGCGGCATGCTACCAGTGTTAAAGACTGCGATGGAGCTCCGTATGCCACGGCAAACTGGCTGACACTGACGGCGGCGGTGCACAAATGCTGCGCAGCTAGCGCCATTCGACGGCCAACACCGCGGTTCCTGGTGTGTCCGCTGTGCCGTGCGTGTGATCATTGCTTGTACAGCCCTCTCGCAGTGTCCGGAGCAAGTATGGTGGGTCTGACACACCGGTGTCAATGTGTTCTTTTTTCCATTTCCAGGAGTGTATTTGCTGATGAAGGTCTTTTAAGACACCGTCAATTTCCAACGTTTATGAGTGAAGGTAAGATGAATGCTGTTGTGTTTATTAGTGCTTTTTGACATGTGTTTCCTAGAAATTTGACGGAAGCACAAAAGATCAGATTTGTTGCTGGGTACACGCCAGGCGATGTACTTTTGTGGGAGACTGAGGTAGCTGAGCGTTGTCACATATTTACAATTTGAACGGGAATTTCTTGACAAATACTGACCAGAAGCCGTACAGGACAGACTTAGGAGAGAGGTTTTTAATCCCGCCCATTTTAATAGCAAATATGGCAGCTGGCGTGGGTACTTTGAGAAGTATCTCAATGAAACACGTTATTTGATGAATCCCATTTCTCATGTTGATGTTTAAAAATTTTAAAAAGTCGTTTGCCATCATACATTCGTGAAAAATTAATTACTACACCTGAGCACGACGCAGAATATTTTCTATTAACTTTAGATTCAATCGACCTAATATATGAGGAGAAAGTAAAAACAAACAGTGCGTCAGACAGCCAAACACCACAACAACATTAAAAAGATGGTTCAAATGGCTCTGAGCACTATGGGACTTAACTTCTAAGGTCATCAGTCCCCTAGAACTTAGAACGACTTAAACCTATCTAACCTAAGGACACCACACACATCCATGCTCGAGGCAGGATTCGAACCTGCGACCGTAGCATTCGCGCGGTTTCAGACTGTAGCGCCTTTAAATGCTTGATCACTCCGGCCGGCACAACAACATTACTCAAATGGTGAATACTTAAAGCCAGACGCAAACATACAGCAAGGATGGTACGCACAATCACAAGGATACATTAACCGTGGTAACGAATACGGGAATGGAAATGGTAGGAGCAAAAGATTTAAACAAAACTTTAACAGAGATATTTCTTGATACAGCGTCTACAACTAATTTAATGTCTGAAACATTTTCCACTGAATTAAAAAGATGGAATAAATTTCCTGTTCTACAGTACAAAATTGCAAAGTACAAACAGCTACTGGCGGCAAAACCAAGTTAGTAAAACACCAAGCTCTAATCACCCTCCACATTGAACAATTTTCTGTGAAGTGTAATTTCTTAGTAGTAGACAAACTAATAGTCAACTGCCTAATGATTTTCTATCAGCCTGATTACCACACCGGAGAGGTATGACAAAGTAAACCCAGAACCCAACGTCATGGTACAGTATTCATATCCCATCTTGTATTTTTTGAACAAACACAATACCGACACTGAAGATAACCAGGAATTAGTAGAACAAAAATTGAACGAATCAAATATTCTAGATGCTACACAACGACAAGAGCTTTCTGACTTACTTTTTAAATATGCAATTTTTTTGCATATTTTGTTTTTAATAATAATCCAGGAGTAATCAAAGATTATGAACATAAACTTAATGTCCATCCTCATGAAACATTTTGTGTTATGTCTTACCCCATACCATGGACAAAGCGTGAACCAGTTAAGTAGGAACAATAGGATGTGAAAATGGGGAATCATACAGCCATCATTTTCACCATATTGCAGTCCAGTACTACAAGTTAGTAAACGTGATGGATCAGTATGACTAGTTTTAGACCCTAGAGGCATAAACAAAATCCTAGTACCAGTAAGAACAAAACCAGATAATTTAGATGAACAGTTACTAAAATTTCGTAACATCAAATATTTCAGCACCTTCGATCTAAAAAAATCCTACTGGCAAATTAAGTTACACGAGGAGAGTAGAAAACACACAGCGTTTGTCTGCAATGGCAGGAGTTATGAATTTCAAGTTCTACCTATTAGCTTAAACATCAGCACAGGCATATTTATATTAGATTTGGACAGGGTCTTAGCACCAGAATTGCTCAGTAAAGTTACCATTTATGTTGACAATATGTTAATAGCCACATCGACTTGGACAGAACACATCAGTACAATGGAAAAAGTATTTCAGAGATTTACAGAGTACAAAGTATCAGCAAATGTTAAAAAACCTAATTCGGGAGGATGACGGTTCAATCCCGCATCCGGCCATCCTGATTTAGGTTTTCCGTCATTTCCCTAAATTGCTCAAGGCAAATGCCAGGATGGTTTCTGTGAAAGGGCATGGCCAATTTCCTTCCCCGTCCTTCCCTAATCCGATGAGACTGATGACCTCATAGTTTGGTCTCATCCTCCAAACAACCGAACTTAAAAAATCTAACTTTGGCAAAGAACAAGTAAAAATTTTAGGACATATTGTATCTGAACAGGGTATACTACCAGACCTAAAGAAACTAGATGCCATACATAATTGCCCACCCCAAAGGAACAAAAAACAATTGAAAGCATATCTAGGACTAACCTCTTTTTTCCAAAAATTTATACCACGACAACTTATGAATAGTGATGCCCTACTTAAACTATTGAGAAAGAATAAGCCTTGGTTATGGAATGAGAGATGCCAGGAGGACTTTACCAAAATTAAAAATGTATTAATATCAGGAAACATTTTGGGTCATCGTGACATGTCTAAGGACTTTTGTTTAAGTATGGATGCCTTGTCTCAGGAGCTGGGGGCATGTTTGTTTCAGATACGAAAAGAAGAAGGAAAAACAGAGCCCAAAGTCATCAGCTTTGCCAGCAGCACTTTATCACAGGCAGAAACATCATATTACGTGCCAGAACTGGGAAGTTTAGCAGTAATTTGGGCGTTTAAGAAATTCGAGTATTTTCTTTGGCTTAAAAACACTAAAGTCTACTGTAATAACCAATCATTACCTTTTCTCTTAACATGTAAGCTGTTACACTGAAGACTAGCGAGGTGGTGTTTGTACCTAAAGGAATTCAGTTTTGAAATAATACACAGAAAAGGCAGTCGCAGTCAGAATATTACCGCAGATGCACTATCCAGATTACCACAGGGATTAGATTAGATTAATACTTGTTCCATAGATAATGAATATGACACTTCGTAATGATGTGGAACGTGTCAGCTTAATAAGATGTCTGAACAAGATATTACATTACACAAAATATTGCATGAAACTAATGTTTAAGTTGTTGTTGTCGTTTTTTTTGTGAACTGTCTGAACACAATTCAGAAATCCGAATATTATTAATGCAAAGTAATATACAAATATCAGACTACAAAAAATTTTGTAAACAGACGGGAATGATATAACACCAACACAATAGGTGGAAAATGGTAATACAAAATCCTAACCATAATACAAACCATAAAGCAAGTAAATGATATCAGTTATACAAAGGCGTTTCGTTTCACTGGAAGCACGAATGTGCTAACCATTGGTGTATATGCCTCCCAGAGGAATATATCGACGAATTTACCAATCATACACACGAAGTATGGGGACACTACTGAGTAACAAAATGTACAGAAAAGATTTCGAAACTTTGTTACTTTCCTAATTTGCGACAATGTGTTTCACAAACATTAAAAAAAGTGTGCTATTTGCCAAAGAACAAAACCATCCAATGTTTCAGACATAACAGAAATACACCCCAAACTACCCAAAGCCCCACTGGAAATGGTTTCTCTGCATATCTGCAGGGTCATATCCCAGAGCAAAAAGTGGTGTCAAATACACAATAGGATATTTTCACAAAATACATCAAACTTTATGCTATCAAAAACACTATGGCCAGTGGCATCATAGGGAGAATTGAAGAGGATTTTTTACGAAGAGTAGGTAGACCCAAAGTGATATTAACAGACAATGCAGCTTATTTTGTAGGAAGGAAATGGGAACAATTCATGAATACACAGGGCATTAAACACATCTTGGTAAGTTTTTTCCACCCGGGAGCAAGTCCCATGGGGAGGGTGTTTAAAGAATTCAATAGATTTATAAGGACATACACTCATAATAAGCATTCATGACGCATTGAATACGTAACTCCATTTATGAAAAAAAGCAAACAATCTTCCCCACTCTTCCACAGGTTTCACTCCTAATGAACTTATGTTTAACACAAAGCAAACTGACGAATGAGAATCACCCATACAAAATTAACTACCAAAGAGTTAACTTTGCAGGATAAAGTAAAACAAGCAGTAATTACGAGAGAGAATAGAGCAGAATACAAAAAGAGAATATACAACAAAAAGTTAAAACGAGTTACATATTTTTATAAGTTCAACGAGTCCTCTTGAGAACATATTCCAAATCGACAAAGATTGGTAAGCTAAATAAAAAATGGCAATTACTAAACTAAGGGCGCTATATCATTGCTAAAACACCCTTCCTGGAACTTGTAGGTTCGTATATGAAAGAACAGGGAGAGACAAATGTCTCCCCCCTCACAAAGACTTAAATGCTTTTCATGAGTAGTGACACAATGTCACAGCAGTTTTCTTGTCATAAAATATATTTATAATTCATGTCATAGTTTTATAAGTAAGGAATTTTATTATGTGTATTTTACATGAAATGTGTGTGAACTCAAGTAATTTTCTTGTTTTGTAAGCAAAGATGAACATTTGTTTGGGAGGAAGTGAAAAAACACAGCTTCACACAAAGCGAAATGCAAACTGGAGCAGTGTACAACTCAGCTGAGCGCGCCCAACAATGCACGTTTACGTCAGTACTAGGGAGCAGATATTGACCTTGAGCAAGCGCAACAGGCTAACTCGCAGCGCAACCGAATAGAATCGCGAAGCTGCGCAAGTATTAAGCCCAATTTCAAAATAAATAATAACATGTAACATCTATATTTACTATCAGGGAACGAATGAATGTAATATTACATTTATATCAACATGCGAAATTGTGCCAGTACTAAAATATATACACTGTAACTAGAATTAAAAGCAATCATTACAACAAAACATACAGGATGTGTTAGCTAACAAAAGAATAAGATACTGTAGGAGATGTCAAAGTAACTTTCTGTCCAGGGTAAATGAATAAAAGGAATACAAATACAAGTAAATAAATATATAAACAAATAAGAATGAAATATGAAAAACGTCTGCAAACGATTGTCATGCGTATCCTATGAGCTACGAAACACAATTAGTTTTTAAGTTAGTTATAAGTTTTTTATATTGCAGCACAGAAGAATATATTTATGACAGGTGTTATAGGTACCAGATAAAAAAAAAACGGGCCGCACCTCAAAGAAATGATTTAGTTATTAGTATGTGTATGTGTATATTTTGGTCATCAAGCAAATGAAGAATAAGAATATACATCGTCGCAGTGCAACTACAAAATATTTACCCATACCTACTGACTACAAAGTGCACATAAACACGGAGTCATGTGACCTCAAATAAAACTAATCATTTCATATCGCGTCACATGCGAATATAGACGATGACATTTCCACATAATCGTAAAGAGGTAACCATGACGTAATGCAAAAACTTTTGCATTGCAAACATGAAGCTACACATAAACAATTATAAGCAACACAATGGTATATAGTCCATGATCGTTAATACATTTCGGTTCCATGATAAGGGAGTTCCCTGATAAGTCATTTAAGAAAGGACGAATAGCATTTCGTTAGTAATCCATAAACCAGTAGAATAGTATTCCTTATTCCCTCCCCAATGCAGGAGGCGGCGCCAAAGCACAGTTAAGCCAGCAACGCGTAAAGTAAAACCCTGATGTAAATGTTTTTCTCTGTTTCTCCCTAGGAAAATATTAAACTCTCATAACTGATGTTTGCATGACTGGAAAATAAAATGTGGATGCATTAAATGCATATATAGTAACATGATGTAATGGAATGTAAATAAGTTACTTGTACTTATGTAACAAGGAATTTTTTTGAAGCTAACAAGCTATACTAACCAGCAACTGTAACTGAAAAAGGAATTTTGTAACGTTTTAGTATATAAGTGTTTTCTACATTTGATACAAATAATGGGTGGAGTGTCAGCCTTACATGTAAGCCATTGTAATATGCATTGTTACGTCAAAATGTTTATGTGAATTTTATGTGTATATTGAGCCATATGTAAAAGAGTAACTGGAAAAGCTAACAAAAAATAAAGAAAAACCTCAAGGACTAAAAACAATTCTCATGCCAAAGTGAACGACAAAATAGGTGGTGATATCCAAATGCAAGTGCAATAGTGCAACGAATCAATTATGGTAATGTCATGCTACACAACGTCTGATATATTAATCAGCAAACTACAGTTGTGCAAGTATCACTTACCTTGGCGTCAGGTGTTGATGTGCAGTGTTAACCCCACTGAAAATGTGGATACGACAGAGAAGATCCTCCCTGGGCCGTATAAAAGGTGAATTATCTGCTGCAGCATTGGTTCTTGGAGAAAAATCGCACGTGCAACGCACTCACAATGGAACACCATGCTTCAGAAAATTATTTGACGGATAGTATGGCACTAAAAGTGTGAGTGGGAGCGCGGACGACCGTACCCAACAATATGCGCAACACTTAACGGTTGTTGCGCAGTCAACAAACATATTTAACATGCATGCGCTCAGAGACTAGCAATGTTGCCAAATAGACAAGTAACCGCTCTTGGAGCGCCCTCATGGAAAGCTCTGACAAAAAAACATTTCACGACCGCTGCAAGCGTCAGCAAAAGATGTATTTTACAATGATGGAAGGCGGTAACAAATGAGGGAAACCTCATTCATTTTTGTTGTCAATTAGTAGACAGACTCTGTCTTTAATTCTCGAGTGGGGAAGACGTGTTTTTTGTAAGATGTGTTTGGTACCCATTTGTGTTGTCTGAATAATAATAATTATTGGATCAAAACCAAGAAACTATTCAGGTATCTTCCGAACAATATGTAAATGTCGTGTCACAAGAGCAGCCTGTCTATAAGGAAGAAGTCTGATAAAATGAAAACTACACTACCTACAGTGTCAAGAATAAGTTTTACGGTGTTGCAAGAAGAAGCATCTAACAGGAGTGTGTCAGAATTTGGGCATTAATTGAAAATAATTTATTTCTATTAATCTCTTTATTTATGTACCCTTTATTATTATTACACACGCACACACACACACACACACACACACACACACACACACACACACACACACATATATATATATATATATATATATATATATAGAAATAATTAATAAATAAATATTAAATAATATATCAATCTGCACAATCTATATAAAACAAACATGACAATAGTGTAATTAATTTCTTTAATTATTTTTTATAAATATTTGCACAACATGTCACATTATAAGAGTTATTAGGGTTTCCTCCCATTCCATTCACATTTGAACACGGGAAGAATGACTGTTTGAACGCTTCTAGGCATGCATTAATTATTCTGATCTTATCCTTACGATTCCCATGTTAATGATAGGTAAGGAACTGCAGCATTTTCCTGGAGTCATCATTCAAAACTGTTTCTTGGAACTTTGTTAATAGCATTTCTTGGGATAGTTTGCATCTATCTTCAAGAACATGCTAGTTGAGTTTCTTTGGTATCTCTGTTACACTCTCCCATCAATCAAACAAACCTATGACTATTTGTGTTGCCCTTCTCCGTGTACATTCACTATCACTTGTTAGTCCTAACTGGTATGAGTCCCACACACTTGTGCAATATTGTAGAACGAGTTGCAAGAGTGATCTAGATTCAATGTCTTTTTGTAGACGGATTAGTTTGATATGTGACACCATTCTCTACTTCTTTCCTATTTGTTGTTGTTGTTGTGGTCTTCAGTCCTGAGACTGGTTTGATGCAGCTCTCCATGCTACTCTATCCTGTGCAAGCTCCTTCATCTCCCAGTACCTACTGCAGCCTACATCCTTCTGAATCTGCTTAGTGTATTCATCTCTTGGTCTCACTCCATGATTTTTACCCTACACGCTGCCCTCCAATACTAAATTGGTGATCCTCTAATCCCCAATTCTATTCAATACCTCCTTATTAGTTACGTAATCTACCCACCTAAACTTCAGCATTCTTCTGTAGCACCACATTTCGAAAGCTTCTATTCTCTTCTTGTCCAAACTATTTATCATCCATGTTTCACTTCCACACATGGCTACACGCCATACAAATAATTTCAGAAATGACTTCCTGACACTTAAATCTATACTCGATGTTAACAAATTTCTCTTCTTCAGAAACGCTTTCCTTGCCATTGCCAGTCTACATTTTATATCCTCTCTACTTCGACCATCATCAGTTATTTTGCTCCCCAAATAGCAAAACTCATTTACTACTTTAAGCGTCTCATTTCCTAATCTAATTCCCTCAGCATCACCCGACTTAATTCGACTACATTCCATGATCCTCGTTTTGCTTTTGTTGATATTCATCTTATATCCTCCTTTCAAGGCACTGTCCATTCCGTTCAACTGCTCATCCCAGTCCTTTGCTGTCTCTGACAGAATTACAATGTCATCGGCGAACCTCAAAGTTTTTATTTCTTCTCCCTGGATTTTAATACCTACTCCAAATTTTTCTTTTTTTCCTTTACTGCTTGCTCAATATACAGATATATACAGATTGAATAACATTGGGGAGAAGCTACAACCCTGTCTCACTCCCTTCCCAACCACTGATTCCCTTTCATGCCCCTCGACTCTTATAACTGCCATCTGGTTTCTGTACAAATTGTAAATAGCCTTTCGCTCCCTGTATTTTACCCCTCCCACCTTTAGAACTTGAAACAGAGTATTCCAGTCAACATTGTCAAAAGCTTTCTCTAAGTCTACAAATGCTAGAAACGTAGGTTTGCCTTTCCTTAATCTTTCTTCTTACATAAGTCGTAAGGTCAGTATTGCCTCACGTGTTCCAACATTTCTACGGAATCCAAAGTGATCTTCCCAAAGGTCGGCTTCTACCAGTTTTTCCATTCGTCTGTGAAGAATTAGCGTTAGTATTTTGCAACTGTGACTTATTAAACTGATAATTCGGTAATTTTCACATCTGTCAACACCTGCTTTCTTAGGGATTGGAATTATTATATTCTTCTTGAAGTCTGAGGGTATTTCACCTGTCTCGTACATCTTGCTCACCAGATGGTAGAATTTTGTCAGGACTGGCTCTCCCAAGGCCGTCAGTAGCTCTAATGGAATGTTGTCTACTTCCGGGGCCTTGTTTCGACTCAGGTCTTTGAGTGCTCTGTCAACCTCTTCGCGCAGTATCATATCTCCCATTTCATCTTCATATACCTCCTCTTCCATATCCATAATATTGTCCTCAAGTACATCGCCCTTGTATGGACCCTCTATATACTCCTTCCACCTTTCTGTTTTCCCTTCTTTGCTTAGAACTGGTTTTCCATCTGAGCTCTTGATATTCATACAAGTAGCTCTTTTTTCTCCAAAGGTCTCTTTAATTTTCCTGTAGGAAGTATGTATCTTACCCCTAGTGATATAAACCTCTACATCCTTACATTTGTACTCTAGCCGTGCCTGCTTAGCCATTTTGCACTTCCTGTCGATCTCATTTTTGAGACTTTTGTATTCCTTTTTGCCTGCTTCATTTACCGCATTTTTATATTTTCTCCTTTCATCAATTAAATTCAATATTTCTTCTGTTACCCAAAGATTTCTACTAGCCATCGTCTTTTTACCTACTTGATCCTCTGCTGCCTTCACTACTTCATCCCTCAGAGCTACCCATTCTTCTTCTAATGTATTTCTTTCCCCCATTCCTGTCAATTGTTCCCTTATGCTCTCCCTGAAACTCTGTACAACCTCTGGTGTGGTCAGTTTATCCAGGTCCCATCTCCTTAAATTCCCACCTTTTTGCAATTTCTTCAGTCTACAGTTCATAACCTATAGATTGTGGTCAGAGTCCACATCTGCCGCTGGAAATGTCTTACAATTCAAAACCTGGTTCCTAAATCTCTGTCTTACCATTATATAATCTATCTGAAATCTTTTAGTATCTCCAGGATTCTTCCATGTATACAACCTTCTTTTATGATTCTTGAACCAAGTGTTAGCTATGATTAAGTTATGCTCTGTGCAAAATTCTACCATACGGCTTCCCCTTTCATTTCTTACCCCTAATCCATATTCACCTACTATGTTTCCTTCTCTCCCTTTTCCTACTCTTGAATTACAGTCACCCATGACTATTAAATTTTCGTCTCCCTTCACTACCTGAATAATTACTTTTATCTCATCATACATTTCTTCAATTTCTTCGTCATCTGCAGAGCTAGTTGGGATATAAGCTTGTACTACTGTGGTAGGTGTGGGCTTCGTGTCTATCTTGGCCACAATAATACGTTCACTATGCTATTTGTAGGAGCTTACCCGCACTGCTATTTTTTTATTCATTATTAAACCTACTCCTGCATTACCCCTGTTTGATTTTGTATTTATAACCCTCTATTCACCTGACCAGAAGTCTTTTTCCTCCTGCCACCGAACTTCACTAATTCCCACTATATCTAACTTTAACCTATCCATTTCCCTTTTAAAATTTTCTAACCTACCTGACCAGTTAAGGGATCTGACATTCCACGCTCCGATCCGTAGAACGCCAGTTTCCTTTCTCCTGATAACAACGTCCTCTTGAGTAGTCCCTGCCTGGAGATCTAAATGGAGGACTGCATGCCCTCGGGAAAAATTATGGCTATAGTTTCCCCTTGCTTTCAGCCGTTCACAGTACCATCACAGCAAGGCCGTTTTGATTAGTGTTACGAGGTCAGATCAGTCAATCATCGAGATTGTTGCCCCTGAAAGTACTCAAAAGGCTACTGCCCCTCTTCAGGAACCACACGTTTGTCTGGCCTCTCAACAGATACCCCTCCATTGTGGTTGCACCTACAGTACAGCTATCTGTATCGCTGAGGCATGCAAGCCTCCCCACCAACGGCAAGGTCCATGGTTCATGGGGGGGGGGGGGCCTTGCCTAATTAGTAAAAGAAAATCTTGCCTATTTAGTAAAAGAAAATCTGTAAAGGCCAGTTCACACTGGCTGTCACACTCCATCACGTCATGGCTCTGTCATCCCAAGGTGTATTACCACTCTGTGTCACATCATAGAATGTGAAGTCAATTCAAATTAACTCACATGGCTGATTTTTTCACGAGAACTGAGATCTTCACAAGATGATTTTCGATTGTTTTTACATGTGAAGTGCACATATACAATGCTGTAGCTAATATATATAGTTGCTGGAGTCAACATTTGTATGAAAATGTCATTTGTTGGACTCAGTTGGTTAGCAGGCTGCAGGGATAGCTTGTATATTAGTGAAATTAGACAGAAGTGCAAAACAAGGCAAAAAAGAGAGTGGAAGCAAAAATGTCACTGTGTGGTACAGAACAAGAATTTCCCACTGTATGAGGAGCACGAGAAAGTGGAACGTGTATTTTACAAGAACAGTAAAAGCACCAGTTTTTTTAATTTGTTAAGGCAAATTACTAAAAGGAACAAAGTTTTAGAACCTACCAACACACATCATGATTAACTTTTTAAATTAGTTTTGCTTCCAGTCCAGTGCAAACTTGTGTGCAACAGTCATTTCTCCCTCAGTACTTTTCCCTACTGGAATTATTGGTTTTCTTTACATCTTGTATGTACCTTTTAATAGCTCATATGTCTTATTTGTACTGGGATTAGCTAGTGAAACTGGTTAAATGTTGACCACTGATGCTTGCAAAACTGTTGCACAGGCAATCCAGCGAGGTATTTAACAATAAATAAGCCCACCACAAACACATACTTATACAAACAACTCTAATACAATGTCTAATGTATACTTCACAAGAAAAGCATTTTGATACTGTTGCAGTGTCTGAAGGTTTCAGTCCATTACAAATGTCTGACAATATACAAGTAAATTCCACTTACTAATCAATATGATTCTACCCATAGTACTTTTTTTCACTTCATGTTGCACCCATATTGTAGTCTATTTCATTGTAAAATACTAAATATCGTATCAATATATATCAGAATTAATTTTATCATTGTAGCATATGGCGACTAATTTAGTAAGCTCATGTTGCACAATTCAGACTGAACTCTCACTGCTTCAGTTAATCTTTTGTCACTTACTATAAAATTATAAATTTTAACAAAAGAAATGGCAAAACAAACCTATTTATAATAACAAAAACAACAAACATCTGATATCAGCCAAGAAAACCACAATGCAACAAAATATTGGGATGGGCACATGGCCACGTAAAAGGAGGAAACGACCACAGGAGTCACGTGAATAACAACCGATGGAAGACATCAGCCATCAAAACTTTCTTCCTGAGAAACCTTGATGCTGCCATGATGTGACATGATGCGATGTGATGTGATGTCATGTGATGGCCAAAGCGGATGCTGGCATTTGAAAAGCATTGCAGAATGTTTTGACGAGACGTGACATGACATTGTGACCAGCATGAATTGGCCTTATTTGGTATTTTTCTGCATATATCACATTTCAACCTTTTCCTAGCGTTTTCATATCCTTTAAGTCATGGATCTACTTTCCCACATTGAATGCAACTTAATTTCACTCAACTCAATGCCACTTGTCATCACTTCTCCACATTCCTTAGACAATTTTGTCGTTTAGTTTTTCCAGAGACCTTGCGTTTAGTAGCAGCTCACTGTGTTTTCACTTTGCTGTTATCTATATTGTTGCTTCAGATTTTGTTTTAAAGCATGCACCTCTTCTCACAACACACCATTAATGCCCTCTTTACACACTGTTTTATTTAGTTTTTTCTTCATTCGTCTTTGTTGCATTTTGTGCAGAACCACTAGATATATAACTTTTACCTCTCTTTCCTCACTGTCGCTCAACTGAGCGAAATTCGATTGATAGTCAGCAAGTGTATTAATTATTCACAGAAACCCTTTACAGTAAATTTTTCATTTAAAGAGTGATGTGACTATATAATTAAATTTCACTTATATCATGAAATGAGAATTAATATGAATAACATCAAATAATAATAATAATAATAATGGTAATAACAATAATGATAATGAATGTCTTTTCCTAAAGCCAGGTTCACACATGCAACTAATGTGGCGCCACAGCTTGCGGCTTTCTGTAGCGGCAACATGAGCCGCTGTTCACACAGGAGCCCACAAATGCTGTATAGCTGCAGAGCTTTCAGTATGGCCTCAATTGAAATCATATGGATGGGTATGACTGTTATAGTGCAGGTTATGGCATTAGAGCTGCGACAAAAATTAAATATAGGGAACATGAAACCCAAATGTTGGATCCGAGAATAGATTTCACACAGGGATAAATCAGGGCCGAAACACATTTATAAAGAAATAGCACTCAGAGACGAAACAGCTGTCTGCAATGGCAAACTAACCAACAGCTGGCATGTAAATATCATCTGTAGACACGCCAATCTTCCAAGATTGTATTCATGGATATTGTCATTTAGAATAACTAACTTCTAGTTTAACAGCAGCCCAATCAAATTCAGGAGTTATTTCTTGCACATGATTCACAATTTGTACATTGCTTGGTCTCACAAATCACAAAGTTTTTATAATTCGCCTCTTGGGTTTCATATATTACGTTTATCTATATGTTGTTGTGTGGTCTTCAGTCCAGAGAGTGGTTTGATGCAGCTCTCCATGCTACTCTATCCTGTGCAAACTTCTTCTTCTCCGAATAACTACTGCAACCTGCATCCTTCTGAATCTGCTTGTTGTGTTCATCTCTTGGTCTTCCTCTACGATGTTTACCCTCCACACTTCCTCCAGTACCAAAATGGTGATCATTTGGTGCCTCAGAGCATGTCCTACCAACCGATCCCTTCTTCCAGTCAAGATGTACCGCAAATTCCACTTCTCCCCAATTTTATTCAGTACCTCCTCATTAGTTATGTGACATACCCATCTAATCTTCAACATTATTCTGTGGCACCACATTTCGAAAGCTTCTGTTCTCTTCAAGTCTAAACTGTTTATTGTGTTTCACTTCCATACATGGCTACACTCCACACAAAAACTTTCAGAAAAGATATCCTGACATTTAAATCTATAATAGATGTTAACAAATTTCTCTTTTTCAGAAACGCTTTCCTTGGCGTAGCCAGTCTACGTTTTATATCCTCTCTATTTCGACCATTATCAGTTATTTTGCTCCCCAAATAGCAAAACTCATTTACTACTTTAAGTGTTTCATTTCCTAATCTAATACCCTCAGCATCACCTCATTCAACTCGACTATATTCAATTATCCTCGTTTTGTTTTTGTTGATGTTCATCTTATATCCTCCTTTCAAGACACTGCCCTATCTGTTCAGCTGCTCTTCCAGGTCCCTTGCTGTCTCCGACAGAGTCACATCATCGTCGGCAAACCTCAGAGACTTTATTTCCTCTCCATGGATCCCAATTCCTACTCCTGATTTTTCTTTTGGCTCCTTTACCGCGTGCTAAATGTACAGATTGAATAACATCAGGTATAGGCTACAACACTGTCCCACTCCCTTCTCAACCAGTGCTTCCCTTTCGTGCCCATCGACTCTCACAATTGCTATCTGTTTTCTGTACAAATCGTAAATAGCCTTGCGTTCCCTCTATTCGATACCTGCCATCTTCAGAATTTGAAAGAGAGTATTCCAGTCAACATCGTCAAACGCTTTCTCTAAGTCTACAAATGCTAGAAACGTAGGTTATCCTTTCTTAACCTATCTTCTAAGATAAGTCATAAGGTCAGTATTGTCTCACGTGTTCCAATATTTCTATGGAATCCAAACTGATCTTCTCCGAGGTCATCTTCTACCAGTTTTTCCATTCGTCTGTGAAGAATTTGTGTTAGTATTTTCCTGTGGTGACTTATTAAACCGATAGTTCGGTAATTTTCACACCTGTCAACACCTGCTTTCTTTGGGATTGTAATTATTATATTCTTCTTGAATTCTGAGGGTAAATCACCTGTCTCATACATTTTGCTCACCAAATGGAAGAGTTTCGTCATGGCTGGCTCTCCCAAGGCTATTACTAGTTCTAATGGAATATTGTCTGCTCCCAGGGCCTTGTTTCGGTTTAGGTCTTGCAGTGCTCTGTCAAACTCTTCGTGTAGTATCATACACTTTGTGATCAAAAGCATCTGGACACCCACAAAAACATACGTTCTTCATATTAGGCGCAACATGCTACCACCAAATCGTAGGTACTCCATATCAGCGACCTCAGTAGTTATTAGACATAGTGAGAGAGTAGAATGGGGCGCTTTGCAGAACTCACGGACTTTGAATGTAGTCAGGTGATTGGGTGTCACTTGTTTCACACGGCTGTAAGCGAGATTTCCACACTCCTAAACATCCCTAGGTCCATTTTTTCCAATGTGATAGTGTAGTGGAAAAGTGAAGGGGCGTGTACAACACCAAAGCGTACAGGCCGATCTCGTCTGTTGACTGACAGAGACCACCGACAGTTGAAGAAGGTCGTAATGTGTAATAGGCAGACATCTATCCAGCCCATCACACAGGAATTCCAAACTGCAGCAGAATCCATTGCAAGTACTATGACAGTTAGGCGGGAGGTGTCAAAACTTGGATTTCATTGTCGAGTGGCTGCTCATAAGCCACACATCACGCCACTAAATTCCAAACGACGCATCGCTCGGCGTAAGGAGTGTAAACTTTGGAAGATTGAATAGTGGAAAAACGTTGTGTGCAGTGACGAATCATGGTACACATTGTGGCGATTCAGTGACAGGATGTGGGTATGGCGAAGGGCAGGTGAATGTCATCTGCCAGTGCGTGTAGTGCCAACAGTAAAATTCGGAGGCAGTGGTGTTATGACGTGGTCGTGTTTTTCATGGCAGGAGCCTGTACCGCTTGTCGTTTTGCGTAGCACTATCACAACACAGGCCTATACAGATGTTTTAAGCACCTTCTTGCTTCCCACTGCTGTAGAGCAATTTGGGGATGGCGACTGCATATTTCAACACGATCGAACACCTGTTCGTAGTGCAGGGCCTGTGACAGAGTGGTTACACGACAATAACATCCCTGTAATGGACTAGTCTGCACAGAGTCCTGACCTGATTCCTATAGAACACGTTTGGGAAGTTTTGGAACGCTGACTTTGGGCCAGGCCTTCCTGACCGACATTGATACCTCTCCTCAGTGCAGCACTCCATGAAGAATGGGCTGCCATTCCCCAAGAAACCTCCCAGCAGCTGATTGAACGTATGCTTGCAAGAGTGTAAGCTGTCATCAAGGCTAAGAGTGGACTAATACATATTAAATGCCAGCATTTCGGATGGAGAGCGACACGAACTTGTAAGTCATTTTCAACCAGTTGTTTGGATACTTTTAATCACATAGTGTATCTCCCATTTCATCTTCATCTATGTCCTCTTTCATTTCCATAATATTGACCTCCAGTATATAGTCCTCTTATGGACTCTCTATACACTCCCTCCACCTTTCTGTTTTCCTTTCTTTGCTTAGAACTGGTTTTCCGTCTGAGCTCTTGATATTCCTACTGGAGGTTCTCTTTTCTCCAAAGGTCTCTTTAATTTTCCTTTAGGCACTATCTATCTTACCCCTAGTGATATAAGGCTCCGCATTTTTACATTTGTTTTCTAGCCATCGTTGCTTATCTATTTTGCACCTCTTGTCGATCTCATTTTTGAGATGTTTGTATTCCTTTTCGCCTGCTTCATTAACTGCATTTTTATATTTTCTTCTTTCATCAATTAAATTCAATATTTTTCTGTTAGCCAAGAATTTCTATTAGCCCTCGTATTTTTACCTACTTGATCCTCTGCTGCTTTCACTATTTCATCTCTCAAAGCTACCCAGTCTTCTTCTTCTGTATTTCTTTCCCCTATTCTTGTCAATAGTTCCCTAATGCTCTCTCTGGAACTCTGTACAACCTCTGGTTCTTTTAGTTTATCCTGGTCCCAACTCCTTAAATCCCTATCTTTTTGCAGTTTCTTCAGTTTTAGTCTACAGTTCATAACCAATTAATTATGGTCTGCCCCTGGAAATGTATTACACTTTAAAATGTGGTTCCTAAACCACTGTCTTACCATTATATAACCTATCTGAACCTTCCAATGTCTCCAGACCTCTTCCATGTACACAACCTGTGACGGATTTTTACGTACGTGCGTGCGATGCACCACTTGCGACGGATTATACGTTGCTGCTGCAATGCAATTTCTTTTATAATTTTAATTCACCTACCTCTTTACAGCGGTAGATCTTCGCACGTAAACTCCTGACTGCAGCGACTTACGAGGTCACAGAAAAGCAGTGTTGAGGAAACTGTAACCTCATAGCTACACGCCGGAGGCCGCTATAAGTAAAATTTGCTGAAAATTGTCTATGTACTTTAAAGAAGTGATTCGGAAAGGGGATGTCACTCGTACTTTAAACATGAAGCTCAAATTTAAACCTTCAATAAATCTTTACTGCCGTTAAGCAAGATCATCAGCCCACATTTACGAAATTTACTAAAGTTTCTGCTCACAGTTATCACCATACGTAAAACAGTCAGAAATTTTACCTTCCCAAATTCCGAAACCAATTACTTGTAACAAGATCAATGATCGGCCAATTACTTCTGCACACGATATTCAGTGGTTGTCTTTAGTAAAAGTTTATGCTCGCCATAAAATACTCAATAAGAATATACTCAGTACCGCCACGCTATATAATTCAAAGTTCACTCGCGATTTTCGTCGGAACGAATTATCGCAACACTCTAAAGTTTTCATAAACAGTTTCTGGTCACAAGATATCATTAACACTGGACCAAAACGCGGAAGTCATCCCAAGACTTCATCTTACACATAATGCGAAAAGTCACATCCAGTATATCCGCCTCCAATCAAAGCTAGCTCGCGACTCTCCTCTCACTCTCCCGCACTCCAAACTATATCTCCTCGCTAGTCGGTCAACCGTCTCGCTTCTCATTGGCCTTCAGCACTTACGACCAATGAGGACTCACTTTTAGGGCGCGGCTCGCGCCAAAATCTAGCAAGCACCAACCACTTCTCTAGGCTCATTGACATCACCAAATTAAGTAACACAAAACTCCCTAATTAAATAAACAAAACAAAATGAACTATAAGCTTTACTCTACATCTGGAAATTTATTATGTAGTCGCGAATGTTCTGGCTGTCTTATACATAAGCATACATACTTGGACATCCGACATCCACTAGTAGGGGAACCACTATTGGATTCGTTCCCACGTTATAGAATTGGAACACTTGCCAGTTCCTGCAGAGAATTACATGAATGATTTTTAATAATGCCGAACGTCCCACATACTCTCACGCACGCATTCTCATTCACACGCACCCTAACACACAACACACATATTTATTTAGAATTCTTGAAATTATTATTATAGAAAAGTCACAGAGGTTTTCTGAAACTAAAAACTTTCCAAATTTATATATGAACACTGAAAGTGTTATCAGATCATCGTACATAGTCACTGAAGGTGAACCATTACATCACTGTATTTATTTAAATTCTTGACTGTCGGAAAATTACGTTTTTTTTAAATTTTACTAACTTCCAAAATACAACTATTTTTGATCTCAGACTTTGACATATTGTTTGTTTTCACAACAGAAGAATGTACATCAAATATGATGACTTTCCTCAGGTTATTCCTTTATTAGTTATTAATATTTTTAGTTTCGTATAATGTAACTGGCCTGCCAGTGCTACTCCACTGCTTTCACACACGCAGCTGCAACAGATGGTCGCAACGTCAGTCTGCAGGACACAACTCGTCTGTTACTGACCGTATAATACTCTACTGGCTTACATTGCAGCCCACATACATTCTGAAGTAAAGCTTTTAATAGACAAATGGGCGATTGTGCATTAGTTGTGACGCCACAAACCTTCTTTCATGATTCTTAAACGAAAAGTGTTATCTATGATTAAGTTATGCTCTGTGCAAATTTCTACCAGGCGACTTCTTCACCTTTCATTCCTTACCCCCAGTCCATGTTCACCTACTACCTTTCCTTCTCCTCCTTTTCCTACAAGTACTAAACTTTCGTCTCCCTTAACCATCTGAATAATTTCTTTTATCGCCTCATACATTTCTTCAATCTCTACATTGCGAAGATACTTGGAATATAAACTTGCTCTACTGTGGTAGGCATGGGCTTCACGTCCACCATGGCTACAATAATGTGTTCACTATGCTCTTCACAGTAGCTTATCTGTGTTCCTATGTTTTTATTCATTATTAAGCCAACTCCTGCATTACCGTATTTGATTTTGTATTTATAACCCTGTATTCACCTGACTAGAAATCTTGTCCCTTCTGCCACCAAACTTCACTAATTACCACATTATCAAGCTTTAATCTATCCATTTCCCTTTTTAAATTTTCTAGCCAACTGGCCTGATTAAGGGATCTGACATTCCATGCTCCAATCCCTAGAACGCCAGTTTTCTTTCTCCTGATAACGACATCCTCCTGAGTAGTCTCCACCTGAAATCCGAATGGGGGACCATTTTATCTCCAGAATATGTTAGCATGAGGATGCCATCATAAAGTAGAGCTGCATGCCAGTGGGAAAAATTATGGCTGTAGTTTCCCCTTGCTTTCAGCCATTCGCAGTACCAGCACCGCAAAGCTGTTTTGATTAATGTTACAAAGCCAGATCAGTCAATCATCCAGGCTGTTGCATCTGTAACTCCTGAAATGCCTGCTACCCCTATTCAGGAACCACACGTTTGTCTGGCCTCTCAAGAGGTACCCCTCCATTGTGGTTGCACCTACGGTACAGCTATATGTATCGCTGAGGCACGCAAGCCTCCCCTCCAATGGCAAGGTCCATGGTTCATGGGGGGGGGGGGAGGGTTATTTATATATTCATCCAAAAATCTTTTAAGATTGTGAGATACGTCACTCGCTTGCAAATATTGTCCCTCCACCCTTATACACACAGCTGCAGAAAATCAAACATGGGTTGCTATTCCTGTAGTTCCAGAAGGTGCAGAAGGTGCCTAAGCGATACATATAGCCGTACCGTAAGTGCAACCACAATGGAGGGGTACCTCTTGAGAGGCCAGACAAACGTGTGGTTCCTGAAGAGGGGTAGCAGGCATTTCAGGAATTACAGATGCAACAGCCTGGATGATTGACTGATCTGGCTTTGTAACGAACGCCGACCACTGTTTTCACTTTTTTTAGTAATAAAATAAAAACACACTGAAATCGAATGGAGTACAGTAGCAATTACTCCATAATAATCTCCACAGAATGCTTGTGTTTCGAAATACTGCCACGAGGGAGCAGTTGAACTTCTTGTTGCATGGCAAAAGTCGAATAACTTAACGTTGCGCCAATAAAGACTGTCAGCTCACACATGCTACTGGACTGCAACTTCAGTATGCCACTAGATGTGGCAACACATTCCTCTGGATATGTGAATCTGGCTTAATACAGAAGGCAAGCCCTGAAAGAAGAGCTACATGCCTCATGAACAAAACGCCTTTTATGTTTATAACGAAACTCGTATGTAATGGCGAGACATATGAGAACATTCAAACTAATATTTCCTGGTAAAAAAAGAATAAATAAATAAAAATCTCGTATAGCACTAGAAACCAGATTAAATGTACACACTATTTCAAAACAAAAGCGCTCAACTGGACTGCAGTCAGCATTATTTCAGACAACATTTCAGTATTTTGCAATAGATATGTGCAAATGACTTTGAAATTGACATGTGGAATAATCAGGTCTACTGCCGGATGTTTGTGTCACTCTGGCGCAATATTTCGGCCACGTAACTCGTTGCCTTCTTCAGGTGCTACCTGAGACTGCCGTCTTGGAGGATCTCGTCCAGTATTTATGCCCAGAGGTCGCTGGGTGCTCTCTTTGCCGTCGGCGCCCGCCTGGCGCTGCTTGTAATGTGTTGTCTCTTTCACGGTGCCCCCTCAGACGTCCGCGCCCGACTTGGGCGCCATTTGTGGCAACTCTCTGAGGCCTGTCCTGTGTCTAGCGTTCCATTCGCGGTCCGCGCCCGCCAGGTGCTGCTCCTGAGGTTTTGGCCCCTCCCTGGTACTCCCACGGACGTCCGCGCCCGGCTCGTCCATCATCTGTGGTCGTGGCAGCTGTCTGGACCCGCCAGGCGGGTGCGGACGGCAAAGAGAGCACCCAGCGACCTCTGGGCATAAATACTGGACGAGATCCTCCAACACGGCAGTCTCAGGTAGCACCTGAAGAGGGCAACGAGTTACGTGGCCGAAATATTGTGCCAGAGCGACACAAACATCCGGCAGTAGACCCGATTGTTCCACATGTCAAGATCTCGCCGGGAAAGCCTGAAGAGTGACTTTGAAATTCTTTTTCGAAGTCGTCATTTTTTAAAGACAACATGAGCATCATATTCATATTCTTGTGGATGTGGTTCGATTCCAGACTTAATTGGTCTCCTCACATCAAGTCCATTATTAATATTTGTCTCCCAATGATGAATATCATCAGTTCTTTAACTAGAGCTTGGTGGTGTACAAACCTCAATGTTCTGTTGACTAATTGTAGGGCATTAATTTGGAGCAGGCTCGAATATGGTTGCATGGTACAATTTTTGGAATGCCAGCATCAAGTACATCCATCTGTAAATTAGATACTTTACAATATAGCTGCATCTGGGCTTCTTTTTGGGGGGGGGGAGGGAGGGGGATGAGATTAATTATTACCAATGCACTCTTACTAGAGTGAATGGAAATAACAGTTCATTTTAGACGCCAAAGCTCGCCAACAAATATATATTAGAAAAAATATTGCTAATGAGTCATCCAGTAATTAAGACATGTGAAATACTACACACTACATCTTGGATAACAATATAATATCGACCTTCACATTTTTTATTGAAAGCTTTCAGACCTTGTAACATCTGTCCAAAAGTATTGTAACAACAAGAAAATGAACTGCTTTTGTAACAGGAACAGCTCACACTCGTGTGGGGTTTGTGGATGTTTTTCAGTGTCATGACCAGCCCTGGGTTCATAAGGCTGTCAACTGTGTTAACAGAGAGCTGGGGGGTGGGGGGCTACTGTAGGCAGAAACTAAATCTCATATCTCTGCTGTGCCTGTTGGTGAAATTGGGAGATGTGGTTACACTATTCATGGCCTGTACCTGAATAGGAGGGGGAAGGACAGATTAGTTGATCTTCCTGCACAAAATGTAAGGGGAGCCACATCCTCACAAGACAAGATACCTGTGATCACTGGAGTCAGAGGGACACATTTTTTAGGATAGAGTCAGGTTACAGACAGAGAGTTTTGAAAGAGATTAAAACAGAACAGTTCCATAATGTCTGTAGCAGTATCCAAAGAAATAAAATTTGTGTGTTTCATCAGAACATTAGAGGACTGAAAAATAAGATACATGAGCTTCTTGTGTGTGTAGAAAACGGGGTAAATTTTGGAGGTATAGATGTTTTCTGTCTCTCTGAACACCCTGTAATTGCAGGGATGGAGAAGTTAAATTTAAGGGATTGCAGATTAGGATCTTATTCATGTAGAATCAACATGGAACAGGAGGAGTAGCTACTTATATAAAAACTGGACACAAGTCAAAAACATTGAAACAAATAGTTTTTGTGTAGATCAGATCCTTGAAGTATGTGCTTGTGAGTTGCTACTGCAATATACTTCTATAGTAATTGTAACAATCTACAGATCCCATCAAGGTAACTTTCAGCTATTCATGAAAAATCTAGAGGCATTATTGAGCTATCTGTCAGACAAAAAGAAGCAGTTAGTGGTTTGTGGTTATTTTAATATAGATTTCTTAAACGATATGGATAGGAAAAATGAGCTAGAATCTTTGTTCTGTTGTTTCAATCTAGTATCTGTTGTAAATTTTCCAACTCATGTGCACCAGGATAGTAGGTCACTTATCAATAACATTTTCATAGATAGTGTTCACGTAGACACAATTAATGTGTACCCTGTTGTTAATGGGTATTTGATCATGATGCACAGTTATTGGAAATAACACATATAGGACCCTACACGCTTCAGGCAGGTTCGTACAAGGCAGGGAGGCTTATTGATGTGAACGGGGTACAGAGTTTTAAGAGCAGCCTATAAGAGGTAGTTTACACAGAAAATAATGCTGATGCAAAATTCAATTTATTCCACCGTAAATTTGTCTCAATATTTCGGAGTTGCTTTCCTGAAACGTTATCCAAAAAAGTCATTACAAAGTCAAGTAAGCCTTGGTTCACTAAGGGAATTAAGATATTGTTTAAGAGGAAGAGGGAAATATATGGACAGGCCAGAATAAGTCAGGATCCGATATTACTTGCTTACTACGAAAGATAATGCAAAATTTTAAGGAAAGCCATTAAGAAGTCGAGAAGCTTATGTGTTCTGACAGAAATTAATAATGCGGATGATAAGATTAAGACTATATGGAACATTGTCAAACAGGAGACGGGGCAGCCTGACAGTGCACAGCATACCATAGCAATAAAGCTAAATGATGATGATGTGAGTGATAATTCGCAAGTTGCAAGAATTTTTAACAATCATTTTCAGAATGTAGCAGCAAAAATAGTGTTAAAGGGGTCAGTTTAACAAGCAAAAAAATATGCTAAAAATGTCATTCCCCAGGACTTTAGGCCTTTAGAAATAGCACCAACATCCCCCACTGAAATTAAGGGAATTACAAATATACTTAAGAACAAGAGCTCATGTGGTGTTGATGGAGTCTCTAACAGAATTTTGAAGCGTTTTTCTAACTTAATAAGTGGAGTCCTCAGCGATGTATGTAATGCTTCGATGGCACAGGGAATTTTTCCAGACAGATTGAAATATGCAATTGTCAAACCTCTTCATTAGAAAGGGGACAGAAGTGACTTAAATAATTATAGACCAATCTCATTGCTGACTTCATTTTCTAAAATTTTCTAATAAATTATGCATTTAAAGGTAATCTCACATTTAAGTGAAAATAATTTACTCAGCATGTCACAGTTCGGATTCCGGAACGGTTACTCGACTGAGAATGCTATCTACACATTTACCCATCAAATAGTACAAGCCATAAATAACAAATTATCACCAGTTTGTGTTTTTTGGGGTCTTTCCAAGGTATTTGACTTTGTGGATCATGTCACTCTTAGAAAAACTCAGGTTTTAAGGAATTGAAGGCTATACACACAGCTTGTCTGAATCACACTTAATGACCAGAAAGCAACAACTTGAGCTGAATAACACAAATAATGTTGGGAGGGGGGTAAATTCTAGTGAATGGCGAGTTATCACAAAGGGAGTCCAACAGGGTTAAATTTTGGGTCCTCTGCTGTTCCTCATTCATGTGAATGATGTCTCACTTAACGTTCAGCAAGCAGAACCGGTAGTTTTTGCAGATGACACGAGTGTTATAATAAATACCATTCCAGAAAAAGCAGCTGAAGATATTATTAAGTATGTCTTTCAAAGAATTATTAAGTGGTTCTCAGAAAATGGACTCTCCCTTAATTTCGAAAAAACTCACTATATCCAGTTCTGCACACCAAATAGAGCCATACCGACAATTGATGAAGCATATGAACAGGGCTCCATTAACAGGGTAGATTTTTCCAAATTTTTGGGTGTTCGCATGATGACAACTGGAACTGGAAGAAGCATATTACTGAGCTTCTCAGACAATTAAGTTCAGTTTCTTTTGCTCTTCATATAATCTCTAGTCTTGGCTATAAACAGATCAGCCTCCTAACGTACTTTGCATATTTCCACTCAATAATGCCTTATGGAATAGTTTTCTGGGGTAACTACTCACTTAGACATAAAGTATTGATTGCACAAAAGAGGGCAGTGAGAATAATTAGTTGTGTTCATCCAAGGACGTCATGTAGGCATCTATTCAAGGAGTTAGGTATTTTAAATGCACCATCAGAGTACATATATTCGCTAATGAAATTCGTTATAAATAATCCATCTCAATTTGCGAACAGTGATGTTCATACAAACAACACTAGAAGGAAAAATAACCTTTCCTATCCGTTATTGAAGCTGTTAATTGCTCAAAAAGGCGAACATTATTCTGCAACAAAAATTTTTGATCATTTGCCCAACAACATAAAGTGTCTGGCAGGTAGCAGGTCAAGTTCTAAATCTAGCTTAAAATCATTTCTTTTGGACAACTCCTTCTATTCCATGGACAAATTTCTGTTTCAGAACTGGTAAAATAAATAATAATAATAATAATTTGTGGTTCAAATGGCTCTAAGCACTATGGGACTTAACATATGAGGTCATCAGTCCCCTAGACTTAGAACTACTTAAACCTAACTAACCTAAGGACATCACACACATCCATGTCCGAGACAAGATTCGAATCTGCGACCTTAGCAGCAGCGCGGTTCCGGACAGAAGCGTCTAGTAGCGCTCGGTTACAGCAGTCGGCTAATAATTTGTACCTCTAAATGTAGTTGCATGTGTAGAACTAAAAATTTCAGTAATATTAATATTAGCAATATTCATGTGCGTATATACACTCCTGGAAATGGAAAAAAGAACACATTGACACCGGTGTGTCAGACCCACCATACTTGCTCCGGACACTGCGAGAAGGCTGTACAAGCAATGATCACACGCACGGCACAGCGGACACACCAGGAACCGCGGTGTTGGCCGTCGAATGGCGCTAGCTGCGCAGCATTTGTGCACCGCCGCCGTCAGTGTCAGCCAGTTTGCCGTGGCATACGGAGCTCCATCGCAGTCTTTAACACTGGTAGCATGCCGCGACAGCGTGGACGTGAACCGTATGTGCAGTTGACGGACTTTGAGCGAGGGCGTATAGTGGGCATGCGGGAGGCCGGGTGGACGTACCGCCGAATTGCTCAACACGTGGGGCATGAGGTCTCCACAGTACATCGATGTTGTCGCCAGTGGTCGGCGGAAGGTGCACGTGCCCGTCGACCTGGGACCGGACCGCAGCGACGCACGGATGCACGCCAAGACCGTAGGATCCTACGCAGTGCCGTAGGGGACCGCACCGCCACTTCCCAGCAAATTAGGGACACTGTTGCTCCTGGGGTATCGGCGAGGACCATTCGCAACCGTCTCCATGAAGCTGGGCTACGGTCCCGCACACCGTTAGGCCGTCTTCCGCTCACGCCCCAACATTGTGCAGCCCACCTCCAGTGGTGTCGCGACAGGCGTGAATGGAGGGACGAATTGAGACGAGTCGTCTTCAGCGATGAGAGTCGCTTCTGCCTTGGTGCCAATGATGGTCGTATGCGTGTTTGGCGCCGTGCAGGTGAGCGCCACAATCAGGACTGCATACGACCGAGGCACACAGGGCCAACACCCGGTATCATGGTGTGGGGAGCGATCTCCTACACTGGCCGTACATCACTGGTGATCGTCGAGGGGACACTGAATAGTGCACGGTACATCCAAACCGTCATCGAACCCATCGTTCTACCATTCCTAGACCGGCAAGGGAACTTGCTGTTCCAACAGGACAATGCACGTTCGCATGTATCCCGTGCCACCCAACGTGCTCTAGAAGGTGTAAGTCAACTACCCTGGCCAGCAAGATCTCCGGATCTGTCCCCCATTGAGCATGTTTGGGACTGGATGAAGCGTCGTCTCACGCGGTCTGCACGTCCAGCACGAGCGCTGGTCCAACTGAGGCGCCAGGTGGAAATGGCATGGCAAGCCGTTCCACAGGACTACCTCCAGCATCTCTACGATCGTCTCCATGGGAGAATAGCAGCCTGCATTGCTGCGAAAGGTGGATATACACTGTACTAGTGCCGACATTGTGCATGCTCTGTTGCCTGTGTCTATGTGCCTGTGGTTCTGTCAGTGTGATCATGTGATGTATCTGACCCCAGGAATGTGTCAATAAAGTTTCCCCTTCCTGGGACAATGAATTCACGGTGTTCTTATTTCAATTTCCAGGAGTGTATATCTTGTAATCTGACTTGTTCCACATCATATGGATAAAATAATCGTGAAAATGATCTATGGAACATGACATAACTAAACTAAAGCCTCTGCACATTTTCTGCTCCAGTGCTTTACTTGGAATGTGGCGTATACACTGGCAGCAGCCATTATAATGTGATAGCCAACACGAATCTTCGTGAAAATGGCGCGAAGCGCTCTATACACTCACTAACGGTTCAAGAATCGAATCACAAGGTAACGTTGGGTGTGCTATCCTATGTCCAAGAACAGCATACGGTAAACCTCCTTTGTCAGCGTCTTCTTATATGGCGGTAGCAATGGCAATCATATAGGCCATTAAGCACTCTGTAACTCTAAAATGACGAAAGGTTTTTGATGATTTCTTACGTGAGAAGTATTCTTAGTACCATAAAGAGTAGTAATTGGGGTAAACACAGCAATAAGCTTTTTATCGAAATAGCTCATCAGATAACTGAATGCTCTAGAAAAAATATATCCATTAACTTCGGATTAATGCTCATGCAGACATTTTGCGTAACGAAACTGTAGACCAGTTGGCCAAGGAAGCTGCTCTATCTGGAATCTTTTTCGATATCCAATAACTTTCACAAACTTCCTTCATCAAGTAAAAATGGAAGTCATATTGTAACTGGTAAAGGAATAGGATGCATCGACTATAAATAAAGGAAAATATGAGGGCTGTTCAATAAAGAATGATCGTAATTTTTTATGGTCATAATTTTTCGCTCTGAAATTTAATCTTATGTTATGTGCAACAGTCACACTGCAGTAGTTTCATTGTTGGGACTCCTGATTCCCGCCTGTGAGAGTCAGGCAAAGTCAGACCTGTTCAGTATCGTCTACCGCTAGAATGGAGGTAAGAAGTGGGGAACAATATGCGACTTTGAAATTCTGCTTTCATCTCAACAAATCTTCAGCTGAGGCCTATACAATATTCTTCCTCACAACACAGCTCCTCAAGGCGGTTTAAAATTTTTAAGAGGGGAGACAATCAATTTCAAAGGAAAGTGGACCCGGTGCTCCAGTTACTGCTGTTACGGAAGAAACCATCTACACTGCTGCTGTCATTGTGAGAGAGGATCGACGAATTACCGTAAGATCATTTTCTGGAATGCTGGACCTTTCATTGGGTGACACCCACACGTTGGTGACAGAAAAAATACACATGACACATGTTTGTGCGCGATGGATTCCAAGACTTGATCCCAGAACAAAAGGACGTTAGTGTGCAGGTCTGCATGCAATTAAAGTTGATGTTAGAGGAAGGTCCGGATTTCTTTCACATGTAATCACTGCTGATAAAACTTGGCTGTATCATTTTGATCCTGACAGCAAACAGCAAAGCTCAGTGTGTAAATTTCCTTCATTACCAACCCCCAAAATAGCAAAAGTGGTTGCTTCTGCTGGTAAAGTTACGATCATCTCATTCTTTGATATCCATGGAATGGTTCATCAATATGTTGTACCTGCACACACATCAGTAACTGGACAGTACTACAGGGATGTCCTGAAAACATTGTAAGTCCATATCAGGCGCAAAAGACCAAGTTTTCGTGAAGCAGGATGGAGGCTGCTCCACGATAATGTGTCGCCGCATATTGCCAATGTTGTTGTTGAGTATCTTGTAAAAATCAACGTGAAGTGCATCCTTCACACTCCCTATAGTCCGGATTTAGACCCATGTGACTTTTTTCTGTTCCGTAACATGAAGAAACGCCTTCGTGGGAGGCATTATCAATCATCAGAAGCAGTGGTGAAGGCTGCGGAGGCGATTTTGAAAGACCGCTCAAAAATGGTTTCCAGCATGTATCTGAAGACTGGCAGAAACGCTGGGGCAAGTGCATCTCATTTATGGAAGACTACTTTGAGAAGGCCCATCAAAATAATGAGGGTGAGTAAAGGCATAATATATAAAAAAAAATTATGATCATTCTTTATTGAACAACTCTCGTATTATAGCTGGATACAACCCTAAATACCCAGATTACAGTGGTTTCACATGTCTGTATACAGCACAGCAGAGCTATTTCTACAATCAGAATGGGATTTGATCACGGCATCTTCCCATTTATTTCGTCTAAATCTTAGGAATTTTGATACCTGAGATTGCAACATTAGTAATTCAATCTTCGCCTGGCCGAAGTACGATCACGGTCATCTTAGAATTCTTACGGTTCCATTCACAACAATCATAACTGGTCTTCTAACAAAAATGATACAGCAGTGCTTCATTGTCTGACACAGACTTATTCTTGTGAGCAATTTTAGAATCTGGCCACAGAACTATAAACAAAGTGCAATCACCATTTTACTTAAGAAATCGTATATTTACAAACTGGTTTTTAGTTCAGAGTTTAGAAATAAAGCTTATCTTCATTTCCCTAACAGCTAAAAAAATGTTTAGTTCTTTTAACGAAATACGTTCATGCCTGAGTATCTCATCATTACTGTTTAATGGCTAATTAATGTACTCACGCTGAAGCCAAGTAAAGAAATAAAAATACCGTTAAAAAAACCAACAGTAATTACCGAGAGTCTTGTAGCCATTCTTGAAAGGTTTTCTGAGAGCGTGAAACTTGCGTAAGAAGAATAAGTATTAATCTTCGCACATGAATGATCGCCGATAACTATTTGCTTCCCGTCATAGAATTTGTGTGCTTGCTGAACTACAGCAAGCAATAATACTATAATGATATTTCTGCTTTGCGAAATAAACGCTGCAGTATTTTACGCCACTATTAACCAGCGATTGTCTTATGTTCGATAGCGCATCAACCCAATTGGTTAATGCTCAATGCAGTGCACGCCTGCGTAGTTTTCGGAAGCTGTGAAAAAAATGGCTTTTGGGGAATAGTGTTGTTTGAGTGTTGTGGTAGATTTTTAAAATTATCGAAATAACACGTTCCAAAAAAAAGAAAAAATTGTGGAGACACTTTAGGATAAAATGAGTAAATATATGTACTCCACTGCGAACTTAACAGACAAGGAGTTAAAGGACCAGGGAAACAGACTTTTCACGTTAAGGAAATACGAGGATGCAGTAAATTGTTACACGAAAGCCATCGTATGTGTTAATTCCATACTAGTCACAATTCTGCGTTCTTTTTGTAATAAGTTCTGTCTCATAACCATAGCTTATCAGCTCATTTTCATAGGAAATCGTATTTGTTGTGTGATTGTAGAACAGTTATTGCTGTGATCACTGTTTTTACCCTTACAAGCTAGGTGTGGGCGAGATTCGTTCTTTGCCATCTGAAACTTAATATCGTGAGAAACACGTTGTATGTATTTTTCACCACAATTCATAGACGAGTAAGTTATTTTATTTTGGTGTGGAAGTTGGAGAAGTACACATACAGTAATGTCAGTGTGTTGCACAAAAATAAGTAGGCCTAATATAATTCTAGTTGTAGACTTTCACCTGGAAACAGGAACTTCTTTATCCTGGTCAGGTTTTTTACCCTAAACAGTGCTTTGGGGGGGGGGGGGGGAGGATCTAAAAGTGTGTTTAATCATTTTCTATGCACTCATTCCACGATAAATTCCTGCAAGTGACAGCACATGTGAGATTTTTTTCGTCTTTTATTTGAAGTAGATACTACAGTTATTTTCTGGAACTAGTTATGTTGATGAGTATACCAAGTTTGATACGTGGTTTTTGTCTTCTGCAGAATGTTGTTGGGTGTATCCCACAGTATTACCTCAGCTCAGCTGCTTGATACTGTGAGAAACCTCTTTTGAATATCTGCTTTACATGTCATGACTATGTTGAAATTTTTTACCTCTTTAGTTCAATAATTTAAGGACGTTTCTTGCGTCGATTTCACTAGTATATGAAGTTATTTTTGTTCTGTTGTGATTTGTTTTCAATTGCGGGTGCTTTCTCAGTATAACAAGTTTTTTTATACGTTGCTGCTGATTGTTGCACAACATAGTCAGCCTACATTATGCATTTACGGGATCAAACTTGTCTCGTGTTGCTTGTTTTTGGTACTTAAAAGTATCTAAGTGCCATCTGTTTGCTGTGGCAGTATTTACTTCTATGCCTACCTGAATTTATGGGAATTGTGTTATTGGTATTGGTATTCAAGATATAATTCTGTGTTTCAAGGAAATGTTAAATGCGTTCCGCTGTGAGATATCTTGAGTTAACTTTGTTTAATGTTTTCATATATCTCATTAACTGCACAGAAGATTCTGCAGACCTGCACAGAAAGCTCTAGAGGTGGAGTAACATGCAATAAGAACTCATTTTTCAGCAATGCATATTACTTTGCTGTTGCAGAGGCATTATCAGTGACCATTAGCTTACTGAGATTGGAAAACTTAAGAAAGTTGTGCAGCTTGTATCACTAGGTGTTTGCCATATTCTCGAGCATCACACATTTTCCTCGTCATAATAATGACATGATAGATATTATTAATATTGTTAAATGTTTTGTTACAGTCAGATACGGTTTACGATGACTAGTCCTGTCACGTGACTGTTTAACTGTTAAGTGCTATGGACGTTGACAGGAACTCTGTTACAATGGAGGGGTGTCTCAGACATCTTTTTATTTTTTACATATAAAACCAGTGTTTTGCTGAATACATATTTTCGTGTCTTCTTGTTATTCATTACACTTCTTATAAGTAGATTTTGTGGGAACCTGGATTTTTTTCGACAACGCAGAATTTTAAACATTCAGACAAATAAAACAGCAGAATTTGCGCTTTTATTTTAATATGCATGTCACGAAAATAACAGTAGATAGTTGGCTCTGTACTCACTCACTGATTATCACCAGAGAGATATTACAGAGTTGCAAAATAAGTAGTTGGAAAAACACGCTTCATTTATGAGAAATTGGAATCAAAATCAGCTTTGAGTTTACAGCTCATTGTTTCAAAGTAGAGTGGCTATTGCATTCCATAATTCAATAAAGGGAAAAATTTTGCCACATTTTACCTATAAAAGAACAAGTAAAAGCTAATTACATAGTCATATGAGGACCTGAATCATATTTCAGTCAGTTTCAACTTGCGTGCACTTCATACAGACCTTACTAGAACACTCTAAACAGATTGGAATGCCACACTGTTGGCAGGGAAATGAGGAGAACAAAAGGCACGCAAGTTTAGAACTGTTCTTACTGTGTCTGTGGCTCATCTTGTATGTGAAGTACTCTCATGATGTCACTCATCTATGGAGGCAAACGTCCTATAGAAAGCATACACTTCATATGATGCTTGGCAAGATCTTTTGCTAGAGTCTTCATGAAGATCAATCTCATTACATCTGCCTTTGGATAAGATTGATGTACCACATAAGAATTCAACTTCTTGGGCACAAAAGAAACCAGTGTCATGTCTTCTGTAAAACAATAAACAGTTGTCTTCATATCTCACTTCTTATTAAGTAGAAACTGCTGTGATAAATCATTTTTATTTCTCTCCAGTCTGCCAACAAATGAGACTGTTTTCAAAAGTACATTGACTAGTTCTACTGATATGTACCAGTAGTCACCTGTAATATTTCTCCAGGTCTTTTCAATAGGCTTCAACAATAACAGGACAGTGCGTGTGGGAACAATGTGACCTTTCTTATAATTTCAAAGGGTACGAACATCGCTGCCTTTTCTGGAATAAATGTACGCATTATACAACTAATTTGTCCAAGCATCAGTCAAGCACTGAATTTTCTAGTCATATTTTGCCAGTTTGTTTGGCATATACATTCTAAACCCACACCTTCCATTGAAAGGTACAAGTATTTCATTGGCACACACTGTTGCACTTAAAATGTAGCAAAGTTGATGGTTTTTGATGAAATGCAGAAAAATTTGTGAAATTGCTGCTGACTTGTCTACTCTTTCCTTCCTGTTGATCATATGGATAGTCAAATTGGAAAGCAGTTAATAAAAATAGGAATCTTTCTTTACTGGCAGTGGATCTGGAAACACCTCTGCCTGTCCCATTGGATACAGGTGAGCTGTAAAGTGATTCATTTCCCGATTTGAAAATAGCTGAATACACCAGTAGAACAGTTAGTGACTTCAACATCTTGTAGATAACATAAGCGATCATTTGTGTATGGTATTCTGATCTTAAATATTTTCGGGTTCGTCCATAGTATGATTTCATCTAACATATCTTAGGTAAAGAACAGTTTCCATACCTCCAAAAGAGCAGGGTTTTCTTTGAGTCTTTTCACCATCTGTACAGTCCAGGAAGCTGCAAGACAATATTGTGTTGTCATGTTCTTATGTTAGCTGGTAGCTGTTTTTTTCTCCAGTGGAAACATCTGTTCTTAGTGAAGAAGTAATCGTCTACATCATCATCAGCTGTCATCTTCACCACTTTCTGTTTCCTGTTCTGAATTAGTGTCGTGATCACTCAAGATCTTGAAATTAGAGTCATTATCACTCTTATCAAAGTCTTTGTCTTAGGATTCACTGAGATGTTTAGGAAGAGCCACATCTGTCTTACGTAAAACACGTTCCGTAGAAGGTCCAGTCTTTCCTGCACGGAGAAATGGTGGCATTCAACAGGACAATGACACCCAAACATCATGGTATGGCTGTGAGACCTCTCAAGACCCGTAAATAAGAAACAAAGAGCAGCAACAATCCAAGAGTTCTGGCACATGTAGCTTGTCAACCAATGAGAAGGTAAACAGAAGTTTCCATTTCATTTTGCAGGGGTGTGTGAAATATCACCAGACAAAAAATTGTGGCGGTCTGAGAGACAGTCTGTAGTAGCTAGGGGTTAAAATTCCATGGCATACAGTTGGACAATAAGTTAAATGGAGTAAAGGCATAAATTGGTTGAATTAACTAAAATGTTTTAATACCAGTTCTCCAAATCATAACCAGACTGTCAATTTCTAACATAACATTGACCTCGGGCTGAGATGGAGATCAATATTTCACTTCATCTATGGTTTCAGTTCACACATGTTCGCCTTCCCAACTCGCAACCAGACTGCCACCTTACAACGTAACTTAGACTTGTCAAGGAAAGCGCCCAATTGCACCCATCTACACGACCCATGACATAAGTTTATTGTGTGTGACATTCTTGTGACACAGTGCTCTTGAGTTGGGTCAGCTTTGTAGATGGTGTTTTGTGGTATATAGGGCTCCCCTTGTGGAGTATATGTTCATGTTTGAAGATGTTTGTGTTATGCGTGGTATTCAGTAATGTGGCATTGTGTAATCATTCGGTGAAGTTGTTGGAAGTGTGTGCTGTATCGTCGGTGAGTTATGTTGATTTATTGTTTCGGGTATTTATTGGTTTGTATTTGTGGTGTGTATGATTAGATTTATGTGTTTTTTTGTGGATTGAACTGTAGTAGTGTTGGCAGAAAACATTAATAATTATTCACTCCATGTTGCCCTGGGCATTGGTATGATGGGAACAATAAGTTTTCTGCAGAGGTTCAGCTTAATTGGTGCCTATGTGATGTGTTGTGTGTACTGAGTGTGCAAAGTTCACTAGAGTCCCAGTTTCTTGGACCATGGACCTCTGTATGTGGCCATGCAACCATGACAATATTTGGTGATCTGTCCAATGAGGGACGTGCTTTGAGATTTCTTAGCATAGCCGTCAGGGAGATTGTTTTACTTACATACTACTATTGTTATCGTTCATTTGTATGTCTTCGAGGAATTATTTTGTTGTTTTCTGTGGACTGTGCTTTTTTATTTCTTTCTTTCTTTTTTAAATGTGTGTGAATGGTTGCAGTTTTTGTTCGTTCCATTTCTTTTGGATGTTGGGTTTAGGAGTGGTATTGGGTGGCTTAGAGTTGGTGAAAGGTTCAAATGGCTCTGAGCACTATGGGACTTAACATTGGTGAAAGGGGGAGGGACGATGTTGGGGTCGTTTGGATGATTTTGTTTTGTTTTTATTGTGTGTGTGTTTGGAGGGGAGGGGGGTTGTCATGGCCAACTTAATTGTTTTGTTGATGGATTTGGCTGTTAGCAAGTGTTTTGTTTTATTTCATTTTTAATGGATTATTTACGGTTTTTTGTTTTGGTGTATAGTTTATTTTAATTGCTTAAATGAATGAGGGCGCTGGTTTTGGGTTTTTGATTTGTTTGTGGGGTTTTGGTATCGTTGACTTCATTGAGATTCAATTGCCATTCCCTGCACCTTGCGTCAATTCGTTGCAGATCCTCCTGCATTTCAGTACAATTTTCCATTGTTACAACCTCTCGATATACCACAGCATCATCCGCAAAAAGCCTCAGTGAATTTCCGATGTCATCCACAAGGTCATTTATGTATATTGCGAATAGAAACGGTCCTACGACACTCCCATGCGGCACACCTGAAATCACTCTTACTTCGGAAGACTTCTCTCCATTGAGAATGACATGCTGCTTTCTGTTATCTAGGAACTCTTCAGTCCACTCACACAATTGGTCTGATAGTCCATATGCTCTTACTTTGTTCATTAAACGACTGTGGGGAACTGTATCGAACGCCTTGCGGAAGTCGAGAAACACGGCATCTACCTGGGAACCCGTGTCTATGGCCCTCTGAGTCTCACGAACGAATAGCGCGGGCTGGGTTTCACACGACCATCTTTTTTGAAACCCATGCTGATTCCTACAGAGTAGATTTCTAGTCTCCAGAAAAGTCATTATACTCGAACATAATACGTGTTCCAAAATTCTACAACTGATCGACGTTAGAGATATAGGTCTATAGTTCTGCACATCTGTTCGACGTCCCTTCTTGAAAACGGGGATGACCTGTGCCCTTTTCCAATCCTTTGGAACGCTACGCTCTTCTAGAGACCTACGGTACACCACTGCAAGAAGGGGGGGCAAGTTCCTTAGTGTACTCTGTGTAAAATCGAACTGGTATCCCATCAGGTCCAGCATATGTTGAGAATTCTTTTGTTGGATTTTGTGGATAATATTTGTTTCGGGGTGGTGCTGTTCCTCGTATTGTTCTGTATTTAGGGTGTCCCCGTCCTAAACCCCATACTGATTGCAGTTGTTCCATTAGTTTCATTTTATTGCTGGAGTGAAATATTCTTGTGTCGTTCCATAAAAACATGGGAGAACTGCTGGATATCAGTAACGTCCTGCCACGATATTTCGGCGCAGAGTCTTTTGGCCATCTTCAGGTGAGTACCACTCTACAGTAGTACTGGGGAGTGCGCGCTGAGCTCTGCTATTTAAAGCCATACTGAGGTGACATTGCGCATGCGCTGCTCAGCGTGCGCATTCATAACAACTTCGTGCGCTGTGCCTCGCACCTTCCACTGTGAAAGCCTGGCGTATCAGTGTCAGGTCGATTTCCATCCTTATGCAGATAACTGCGTCGACTACGAAGTTTCTCTATAACAGGATTCCAAGCAGAGTTTAGCTGATAACCACTATCTCGATTGATGAGAGTCTCGTTGTCAGACAATCGTATTTCCACAGATTCGTTGATAATTGAGCTCCAAAAGTTTGATGTATGGGACAACAATTTTGTGTCGTCGTAATTCATGGAATTGTCTGTGGAAATACAATGTTCGGTGATTGCGGACTTGGTGGATTGGAGAAGGCGAGTATGCCATTGGTGTTCCACAATGCGTTCCTGCACAGTTCGTGTTTTTTGCCCTATATATGATTTGCCACATTTACACGGGATTTTGTAAACACCTGATTTATGCAGGCCCAGGTCGTCTTTAATGGATCCCACCAGTGATGAAATTTTGGAAGGAGGGCGATAGATAACTCTCACTTGATACTTTCTCAATATAATGCCTATCTGTAAAGAAATATTCCCAGTAAATGGTAGATAAGCAGTCGACCTTAAGGCCTCTTCCTTTTCTTTGTTCCATCGTTTGTAGGTCTGCATCACTCTGTTCACTTGCCTAGTTGAAAAGCCATTCTTCAGAAATACTTTTTGCAGGTGTTCCAGTTCCGCTTGAAGACTGTAGGCGTCAGAGATGGTATGGGCATGGTGGATCAAGGTTTTGAGAATGCCCATTGTTTGTGCTGGATGGTGGCAACTAGTAGCTTGTAGATACAGGTGTGTATGAGTGGGCTTTCTGTACACTGAGTGACAAAGTGTGCCATCACTCTTACGTCGCACCAAGACGTCTAAAAATGGCAGGCAACCATCTTTCTCTATCTCCATGGTAAACTGTATGTTTTCATGTATGGAGTTCATGTGACGTAAAAATTCTTGGAGACAGTCCAGATCATGAGGCCTCACTATGAAAGTGTTGGCAACGTATCGCCAAAATACTATCGGTTTGAAAGTGGCAGAGTCGAGTGCTCTCTCCTCAAAATCTTCCATAAAAAGATTGGCCACCAGGGGAGACAAAGGACTCCCCATGGCGACACCATCAGATTGTTTGTAAAATTCAATGTTAAATATAAAATATGTAGAGGAGAGAGTGTGCTCAAACAATGCTGTAATGTCTACACCCAGCATATTGCCAATGAGGTGTAGTGAGTCCTTTGTGAAAAGTGAAACCACATCAAGACTGACCAATAAGTCGTTACTTTCCAGTTCTAGTGACTGAAGTCGGCTGATAAAATCACTAGAATTCTTTATGTGATGTGGACACTTGCCTATCATTGGCTTGAGCAAAGATGCCAAGAATTTTGCTAGGTCGTAGGTGGCTGCTCCAATGTTACTCTCAGTTGGACGTAATGGCAAATTTTCCCTGTGGATCTTAGGCAGTCCATATAGCCTAGGTGGAACTGAAATGTTTGGTTTCAGTCTCTTGATGACCTCTTTCAGTAGAGAACTATTTGATAAAAGTTCTGCTGTTTTTCGCACCACTCGGCTCGTGGGATCCTTATCGTTTTTGCTATACTTTGAGTCACATAATAAAACATTGATCTTATTAATATAATCATCCCTTGGTATGAGGACAGTAGCATTTCCTTTGTCAGATTTTAAGACTACTGTATCCACATCTGCTCGTAAGTTACGGAGGGCTATCCTCTCCATGGGCGAGATGTTAATCTTCATTGGTGCACCTCTGGTCAACACACGGCAAGACTCTCGACGAACTTCCTCCGCTTCATCTGTATCAAGACAGCGTACAGCTTCTTCGAGGGCACTGATGAAATCCACTAGTGGCGGTGACACAGGTGTGGGAGCAAAATTCAGTCCTTTTGCTAGCACAGACACAGTCGCATCATCTAAAGTTTTCTCCGTCAAATTAACAACAGATCGTAGAGTTGGAACTTCCTGCTGCATCTGTGTAGAAAGTCTGTCAATCTTGGCAGTTTGTCTCGTCACAGCTTTATCATGGCTCCAGTTTGCTTTAGCCCATGTCACACCATCCAGCTAGCATCTTTCGCTCTCCTTCCAAAATTTCACCACTGGTGGGATCCTGGGCCTGCATAAATTAGGTGTTTACAAAATTCTGTGTGAATGTGGCAAATCATATATAGGGCAAACAACACGAACTGTGCAGGAACGCATTGTGGAACACCAATGGCATACTCGCCTTCTCCAATCCACCAAGTCCGCAATCGCCGAACATTGTATTTCCACAGACCATTCCATGAATTACAATGACACAAAAATTTCGGCCCATACATCAAACTTTTGGAGCTCGATTATCAATGAATCTGTGGAAATAAGATTGTCTGACGACGAGACTCTCATCAATCGAGATAGTGGTTATCAGCTAAACTCTGCTTGGAATCCTGTTATGGAGAAACTTCAGAGTCAACGTAGTTATCTGCATAAAGATGAAAATCGACCTGATATCGATTCGCCAAGCTTTCACCGCGGAAGGTGCGAGGCGCAGCGCACGGAGTTGTTATGAATGCGCACGCTGAGCAGCGCATGCGCAATGTCACCTCAGTATGGCTTTAAATAGCAGAGCTCAGCGCGTACTCGCCAATACTACTACAGTGGTACTCACCTGAAGATGGCCAGAAGACTCTGCGCCGAAATATCGTGGCAGGACGTTACTGATATCCGGCAGTTCTCCCGTGTTTTTATGGAACAATCAGTACGCCGGGAAAGGTTTAAACATCACATTCTTGTGTTGTTTCTATTTTTGTTCGCATGTGTATATCGTGAGTTTATGGTCACCGTGCAGTGTATGCTGGAAGGAAGGGTGTCTGCCATCTTGACATCATTTTTCAAAGCAGACAGGTGGAATCAGACACTTCTGTAATGCCATTTAGACTTAGGGCTGCACAATGGATCAGTCTGTTATCATTATGCATGCTTCAATAAGATATATTGTCAGTGTTCTTTGCTCTTTCTGTTTGCATACGTATGACGTCACATGTCACACAATCGTTGTATTGTGGGATGAAGCAGAGATCTGCTAGCAGTAGGTTCAGTTGACCCATTTGGTCAATTGAACCTACTGAATCTAGATTGACATAATACTGTTGTGGCGCTTGCTTTTTTTACTGTTAGGATATGGCTTTTCCAGGTTAGATTTGAAACCTCTATTAATATAAGTTGAATATCTGGATTATCCTTATTTAAAAGAACCATCATCCATATCTGACTTGTTCAATATAGAGCCTAAAAAATTCTAAGAACGTGTTCCAACTTGTACGGCTGCCTTATGTATTCCCTGGCTGTTTGTTTTAAAACTTATAATTAAAAATCTGAGGAGTTTTTGTTTGAGTTCCTGTTTACAGAGGTCGTGGCCGTGTCTTGGTGGGAGTCAGCAAAATAGGTGTGGTGCTTTGTTGCAGAACTGTGCTTTCAAATTCTGAATTTCTTCTCTTTTATTCACTGCTACTTAACCAGCCTGTTTTGTAAGTTTTAATAATGTTGTGATTTTTATGTGGCTGTTTCTGGAATGCCATTTAATTTGTTATGAAATTGTAGGAGCAAGAGGAATGTTCACTACTAGTTGGCGGCTTTGGCCAGCAGCGTTAATGTTGTGGTTATTGTCACATCACCTTTTGGTGCATGTATTCATACATTTGTTGTTAATTGACAAAGCCAATGAATTTGGAAAAAAAGAATGGTCCTTGTGACATACTGATCTGTAGCTTGACCTGACATGTAGGTTCGATTGGAAGCTGACATTCTGTTGTAAGTTGGCGAAGCCAATCAAAGCTTATGACTTGAATTGTTTCATTGGAAGTGTTCGGTTCCATCCTTCCGCTTTGGCCCTTGATGTAATGGCGTTGTGTGTGACGTCACTAAGGTTCGGTGTTTTTGAGTTGGATCGTGTTTGTAGTTGTCATGTTGTTGCATTTCAAGGTGCCATCTATCGGATGTGATGTGTTGAGTTTAAATTGTGCTATTGTGTTCATTTGAGTATTGGTTATAACTGTGGTAATGTGGATTTATTTGAGTCTGGTTAGTCAGTGCTGTAACATGGGTTTGGAAGTGTTTGATTTGTTTTCAGTGAGTTATGTTTTTTTTTCCTTTTTTTATGTGTTGGTGAAACATGAAAAAATTTCTGACTGGAGGCAGATTTCCTGCATACTGAATGCCGTCATTTCTAGCACTGCAAATTACGGATAAAGCTAGATTAACAGCCTCTCATTGCTTGCCTTTATATTGAAAACTAACTGTATGTCTTCTGTGCGAATTACATTAAACTTTGGGTCGACAGAAGCGTCCGATCCAACGCGTCGGCTTTGACACGTGATGTAAGGGTGTTGTCGTGTGTGACGTCATGACGGCGCGGAGTTTGGTTTGAGTGTGGCTGTCTCCAGTTCTGTTTTATCTTATTTTATTTACTTTTCTGATCTGTTCGTTCTATCTCATGAGATTTTTTTTTTTTTTTTTTTTTAATTTAAAAACACTTATTACTTATTTTAATTATCTGTTTCCTCCAATTTCTGTTTTAGTTTATTATATTTATCTTTCTGATCTGTTCGTTCTATCCCATGAGATTTTTTTTTTTAAAAAGACAAAAAACACTAATCAGCTACTGAAGCATCTTTATCTTCTATGGGTTGCAGGGGTTACGGCCGCTGGGGAGGTGGGTGGGTATTCATGCATGGCTGTCTTCACTGACAAGTTGTAGCTACGCAAGGCGTCTAAATTTGTTTATATTTAGTTTGCCCCCCACCCAAAACACCCCATTTCCCGCGCTTGTCCCGTTAGTGTCATTAGGCTTCTTGTGGAAAGTGTGTGTGTTTGTTTTTGTTTCCTCCATATTTGTGACGTCATGGGTCAAAGCAGATGGGCAGGATCGGACGCTTCCGTATTTCCTAAACTTTTGATAACACACACTATTATGTCCTCTACTTTTCTGAACCGTGAAATTCTTTTGTCCACCTCATGCCTTGCATGTCCTTGTAATGATATAACATTATATTGGTGTCTTTGTATCTCACTGTTCTCCATTAACCCCGTTGCGAAGGTCGCCTTACCGTTTGGCTATTTGTGCACGACTCATGGCCAGACCCAAACTTCCATATGCCATCAATCATGAATCTACGACCTGACTTGTACATCTATTATGTATGTTCCTTACAGGTGAGACATTTACTTGAAAGTCGCTTGCCTGGTGTCGGCAGATAAATACGATGTTGCAGTTCCTATGTTATTCTAAATTAGAATGCAATTCGGAATAACATAGGCACACGTGTCCAAAGGAACAGGCACAGTGGCGACTACAGCTGTTATGAATTATATTAAATGTATCCGCAGTTACGAATATGGACAACCAACATCTGTAGAATGGAATGATGACGACGGAAATTGTCCGGCACAAATTTTCATTGTCGTCACTCCATTATACTGCTGGTGGTTGTCCATATTCGCAGTTGCGAATACATTTCATGTATTTCTTAATGGCTGTAGTCGCCACAGTGCCTGTTCCTGCACATGTCCAAAAGAATTTTGCATTATAATTCAGAATAACACAGGCACTGCAATAAGCTGTTCTCAAAAAAAGTTTTGCACCACACTCAAAACTTCCATAGTTTCTGTTTTTATTTTTCGTAGACACTCTTTTGCCCACAGGAGCTCGCTATGTACAGTCAAAGAATTGTGTAGTGGAGGTAGAAGTAAACCTGCATTGTTAATCAGTGTGGTAAAATGCACTATTTTTCCAATCTTCTAGTGGCTCAGAGGGAAGCAGCTGGTTTGCTGGTTAGCAATGCGGGAGAGAGAGGTGGCACACAATGAAGGTGACAAGGAGACGTGAATTGGGATTCGGTGGTAGGACAAAGGAAGTGGAACCTTCCGAGTGGAAGATGTGGGGACCGTGGGTTAACTCTGATTAAGACTGAGAGGATGGCAGGAGTGAAGGATGTGTTGCAAGAGTAGTTCCCGTGTGCGCAGTACTGAGACTCTAGTAGTGCAGGGAAGGATCTAGATGGCTCAAGTTGTGAATCAGCCACCCAACATCATCCTCACTCCTCGTAATGTGGTGTTCCGTTGCCACCCAACCTTCACAACATCCTAGCCCTCCATGTGCCAGTCCCACTCCCAACCCCTTGCCATACTGCGAAAGACCCAGGTGCAAGACCTGCCTAATCCACTCACACAGCACTTACTACTCCAGTTGTCACATGCTTTCCGTATCCCATCAGAAGTAAGGTTACAAGTGAAAGCAGCTATGTCATATACCAACCCTGCTGCAGCCATTGCAAAGTTTTTTATGCCAGTATGATGAACAATCAGTCTTGGTCCAGCACACTTGATATGTCAGGAAGTTTCAGCCACCCCACTATAATGAATGGCCACTGAAAACTTCGGCCAAGAACAAAGTTGAATGCCTGCTGGCTCACCGTGCAGCTAAGCACAATTTGCTTGATGCCAGTGGCTGCTTCACAACCTGGGGCATCTGATCTCCTCTACCAGATACGAGTTATCCTTGTCCCCCACTCAATGCGACTGTTGTCCCTTCCTCTGTCCTATCACTGCCTCCCAATCCATGTTGCCATGTCACATTCATCGTGTACTGCTTCCCTCTGGCTCCAACACCCTCCTGCATTCCTAGTCAGCAAACCAGCTGCCTCACACTGAGCTGCCAGCTACCCAACCCCAACCTCAACCCCTCTTCCTGCCTTCTACCTCTCACTTCCTCTACCCACTCCATCGGAAACACCCTCACCCCATTCTAGTCCAGCTGCAGAACTGCAAGCCTTACACTGTTTCCAGCCAGCACTATGTAAGAGCACAGGCACATGTGTGTCTATTTGTATACTAACGGCATGTGTGTATTTGTACTCTTAACTTGAGAAAGGATTTATTCTGAACGTTAGCAGGTTTTCTTGCTTTTTCGTGTACCTGTCAATGGCTCCCTGCATTTGCATGAATGATGTCCTTTATTCCTAAAGTATTTACAGTCTACCAGAACTTTCCTACTATAATTTATGTAAGTTGGCAAAGACTTAGGACTGGTAATGTTTTCTTTGAAAATAACTATTTATAAATTAAGCACTCGCGCAGTTACTTTTTTCATTACCTTGTTTTCTTCTTTACCATTTCTTTTGAAACAGTTGTTTGCAGGTTCCCTTAATTTCTTCATACCTTGAAGTGTTTTATTCATCTGTGTCATTATTTCCAGAATCTCGTTATACTTGTTATGAAATCTTTGATTCCATTTCATCTCTTTTGAACTATAGGCTACTGACTTTTCCAGCTACAAAAGTGATTTTTTTAAATCATCAGTGAATCATGAGGTTATATTGGCTCTTTGTAAAGTATGTTGTAGTCTAACTTCCAGCTCTAAATTAGGGTGGTAGCACTGAAACTGGTTGTTGCAGAAACTCACTATTGTTTTAGACCTACTGATGTAAAGGGTTGGCTGGATAGATTTATAACTTTATGAAGCATGGTTTGGGGGGTTGGGGGAGGGGGGGGGGCCGTCAGGGCAGCAGTTGCATAGGTTAGGCATCTGACATAGCAGCACTGCAGCTGGTGAAGAGTGGCGGATAATGATGATGATGATGATGTGGGTGTGTTGATTGAGAGGGGCGACAAGACAGAGGAAGGAGAGACTATTGGTAAGAGGGTGTGGGGAAAGTGCATTAACAGAGATTGACCCCAGGAGGCTCGGATTGAGAAGCAGCCATTGAAATAGAGCATGTTTTGCCATTGGGTGGTCAACTTTGTTCTTGACCGCAGATTTTGCCAGTGATCATTCATTCCAGAGTTACATATGTAACCCATCCACCTGTCGTACCACCCCCCTCCCCTCCCCTCCCCCCCCCCCCCCCCCACCCCTGCTGCACCTCCTCCTACTGCATGCCTCTTTCTGGGTCTACCGCATCCGACACCCTTCCTCTTCCCTTTCCCAATGCCACTGCCCTTCCCCTTCCCCCTGCACCTACCCCTTCTCCCCTGCACTCACACACCACAACAGTCCAATTCGTCTGCTGAACGGCAATCCCGGCATTGCTTGTCCCCACGGCACGGTATGGGAGCACCTGTGTGTGTGTTTCTTCTGAAAGATAGCAAAGCTTTCATTCGCTTTTGTGTGTGCCTGTTGACGACTCTGCGTTTATGCTGTTTGGTCAGTGATCTGCTTTACTCCTAAAATATTTACATTATATGACAACTTCCCATACTATATTAACACTGACAGAATTCAGAGATGTGTCCAGTGGAGAGACTCTTGTGGTTGCTCTGGGACCTCCCCCCCCCCCCCCCCCCCCCCCCCCCTCCCCCCCCCCCCCCGTGGTTCTGGGGGTAAGAATAGGCCTGAGATATTCCTTCCTGTCGTCAGAGGGGACTAAAAGGTGTCTCTCATTTTTCGGCCATTATGTGATGGTCCCCTGTAGGGTTTGACCTCCGTTCTTCAAAATTTTCCCGAAGAGCGAGCCAGTTGGGGAAGGGCACCTTACATGGTCCAGTGTGTCCATTGTGCATTGAGATCTTTAGCCCACTTTCTCGTCATCGCATTTCAGTCCCACTCATTCTTCATCTCTTGGGCGGGGACACCTTCCTGTGTGCATTTTCCACCATGCACTATGCAGTGTCACAATTTGCATCGACAATGACCGTGGACTTCTTTGCACCTGATATCCAGCACGGTAGCCAGTCTGTTGTGGTGGAGCCGCCATGTACCCTGTTGGTTGTAGCCTCCTGACCACACAGGGATTGCTCTGCTGATGCCTGCCCTGTTAGCTCCCCGTGTATGCCAAGGGGTAGATGCCCATCCCCCTGTGGCATTGGAATTCCCGGCAATGGCCATCTTGCCAGGTGGCCATTGCTGCGGCTGGATGGCACTCGTGGGGAGGGCCCCTGGTCGGAGAGGGTGGCATCGGGGCAGGTGACGCGCGATGAAGCATAGTTTGTCATCTTGCTGGTGGTCAAACACCAGCAGTCTCTAAGAGTTCATGAGCTCAATTCAACGCACAGAAGCACAACCCAAAATCATTCCCCTCCCTGGCTGTGCCATGGGAGGAACGCCGGCTAAGGATTGGAGCGAACCTTATTCATCCCGGTATCTCATATGTACGAGAACTGAATAGGCTCCTTTATTTCGATGAAGCCACAGTTTTTTTAGACTATTTAGAGGACAAGTTTGGGGAGGTGGAGAGCTTGTCCGAAATGAGATCTGGGTCAGTCTTGATCAAAACAGCATCCTCTGCCCTGTCACAGACGTTACTCGCTTGTGACAGGCTGTGGGATGTTTCTGTAACCATCACGCCCCATAAGACATTAAAGATGGTCCAGGGTATTATATTCCACAGGGACCTTCCTTTGCAGTCCGACAATGAGCTGCGCGGCAATTTAGAGCGGCGAGGTGTACATTTCGTCCGAGGGATAATCAGGTTGCCACCAGTGCTTTCATCTTCGCCGTTGAGGGTGATACATTGCCCGAGAAGGTCAAGATGATGGTCTACCGCTGTGAAGTAAAGCCATATATCCCTCCCCCTGTGCAGTGCTTTAAGTTCTGAAAGTTCGGCCATAGGTCTTCCCATTGTACTTCCAGCATCACGTGCTGAGATTGCGGACGCCCATCACATCCCAATACTCCGTGTGCACCGCCTCCCATCTGTGTCAACTGCGGAGAGCACCATTCGCCTTGCTTGCCCGACTGCAGGATTCTCCAGAAAGAGAGAAAAATCATGCAGTACAAGGCCCTGGACTGACTGACCTACTCTTGAGGCTAAGAGAAAATTTAAACGCCTGCATCCTGTGCGTATGACATCGTCTTACGCCGCCGCTGCAACTGTTCTGGCACTATCAGCACCGCCAACCCAAGTCACCTCTCAGAGCCGGAAGACTACACCTGGCCCCTTGATGGTGGGGGCATTTCCCTCCCTGTTGCTCCTGCACCACCTGCTTTGGGAGCAACTCCCCCCCCCCCCCGCCCCCCCCCCCCCAACCCCATCAGGGACATCCATCCCCACTTCTAAGGCCGGAGAACCATAAGTCTTCTTCGGCTTCTCTTGCTATGAAGGGGCCCCTTGGGTCACTCCCTTCCCAGGTTTCTGCTAGTGGGAAAGACGACACCCGCCAGTGGCTGAAGAGCCCAAAAGCAGCTGGTCGTAGGGCTTCACACTCATCCTCAGTAACGGAGACTGAGTCAGTGAAGTCCTCCCAGCCAGGGAAACCCAAGAAGCAGTGAGAGAAATCCAAAAAGAAAACACCTAAGACCAAGGAAATTGCGGTGGTACCCACACCCACACTACCACTACCTACAAGCTCCGTGTCTGAGGATGGGGTGGTGATTTTGGCGTCTGCTAGGACCTAGATCTCGCCAGACCCTCAGACACAGTGGATATAGACTGCTCAGGCGATAAGTCAGTGGCAGCAGGTGACTGAGGTGTAAACTGCCTCATTGAATATTCCATGCCTTCACAGTCTCATGATGATGTCATCCTCCAGTGGAATTGTGGAGGTTTTTTCCACCGTCTGGCTGTGCTACGGCAACTGTTAAGCTTTACACCTGCCCTCTGCATTGCCCTCCAGGAAACCTGATTCCCGGCAATGCAGACCCCAGCCCTCCATGACTATAAGGGATATTACAGGAACTGTAGCGACTATAATTGAGCGTCAGGTGGAGTTTGCGTTTATGTCCTAAACTCAATCTGTAGTGACACTGTGCCCCTTCAAATACCTCTTGAATCTGTGGCCATCAGAATTAGGATGATGCAGGAAATAACTATCTGCAATGTAAATCTTCCTCCAGATGGTGCAGTACCCTTGAATGTATTAGCTGCACTGATTGATCAACTCCCTACTCTTTTCCTACTTTTGGGAGATTTTAATGCCCATAACCCTTTGTGAGGTGGTACCATACTTACTGGCCGAGGCAGAGATGTCGAAACTTTACTATCACAGTTCGACCTCTGCCTCTCAAACACTGGGACTGCCACACATTTCAGTGTGGCTCATGATAGTTACTCGGCCATTGATTTATCAGTTTGCAGCCCAGGACTTCTCCCATCTGTACACTGGAGAGCACATGACTACCTGTGTGGTAGTGACCACTTCCCCATCTTCATATCACTGTTCCAGCATCAGGCCCATGGACACATGCCCAGATGGGCTTTAAACAAGGCGGACTGGGAAACTTTCACCTCTGCTGTCACCATTGACTCTCCCCCACACAGTAACATCGATGTGATGGTTGATCAGATTACTGCAACAGTTGTTTCTGCAGCAGAAAACGCGATCCCTTGCTCTTTAAGGTGCTGGAGGCGTTAGGTAGTCCCTTGGTGGTTGCCGGAAGTTGCTGAAGCAATTAAGGAGTGCTGGCGAGCTCTACAGTGGCATAAGCGGCACCTTTCCGTGGAGCACCTCATAGCTTTTACATGGCACCATGCCCGTGTTCGCTACCTTATCAAACAATGGAAGCAGGAGTGTTGGGAGACATATGTCTCAACAAGTGGGTGCCATATGTCAGTTTCTCAAGTCTAGTCAAAGATCAAACGTCTTTTTGGGTAGCGGACCCCAACAGGTGTGTTCCCGGCGTTACCATAAATGGCGTGTTATCTACCGACGCAAACGCGATTGCAGAGCACTTTGCTGAGCAGTTTGTTTGAGCCTCTGCATCGGAGAATTACCCCCCAGCCTTCGCACTCTCATACGGCGGCTGGAAGGGAAAGTGATTCGTTCACTATACCCCTCAGTGAATCCTATAACGCCCCATTTACAGAGTGGCAGCTCCTCAGTGCCCTGGTACATTGCTTTGACATAGTTCCTGGGCCAGATAGGATCCACAGTCAGATGATTAAACATCTCTCATCTGATTACAAGTGACATCTCCTCGTGATCTTCAACCACATCTGGTGCGATAGCGTCTTTCCATCGCAATGAGGGGAGAGCACCATCATTCGGGTGCTCAAACCCAGTAAAAACCCGCTTTATGTGGATAGCTATCAGACCATCAGCCTCACCAGCGTTCTTTGTAAACTGCTGAAATGTGTGGTATGTTGTTGGTGGGGTTGGGTCCTGGAGTCAAGTGGCCTGCTGGCTCCAAGTCAGGGAGGCTTCCGCCAGGGTCGTTCTACTGCTGATAATCTTGTGTCCATCGAGTCTGCCAGCCAAACAGCCTTTTCCTGATGGCAACATCGGCATCATATCCTTGCCACATTGTATAACTGGGGTTTCTGGGCCCACTCCAGATTTTTATAAAAAACGTCCTGTCGCTCCATACTTTCAGTGTCCAAGTTAGTGCCCCCCATAGTTCCATCGATATCCAGGAGAATGGAATCCCTCAGGGCACTGTATTAAGTGTCTCTCTATTTGTAGTGGCCATTGACGGTCTAGCAGCAGCTGTCGGGCCCTCCGTATAATCTTCTCTGTATGCAGACAACTTCTGCATTTCATACTGCTGCTCCAGTACTGGTGTTGCTGAGTGGCGCCTACAGGGAGCTATCCACAAGGCGCAGTCATGGGCTCTAGCCCACGGCTTCCAGTTTTCAGCCGCAAAGTCGTGTGTCATGCACTTCTGTTGGCATTGTACCATTCTTCCGGAACCAGCACTTTACATTAATGATGACCCATTCACTGTAGTGGAGACATATCGGTTCCTAGGACTGGTTTTTGATGCTCGATTGACTTGGTTCCGTCATCTTCGTCAGCTTAAGCAGAAGTGCTGGCAGCACCTTAATGCCCTCCTTAGCCTGAGCAACACCAATTGGGGTGCAGATCGCTCTACGCTGCTGCAGCTCTACAGAGCCCTTTTCCAATCCCGAATTGACTATGGGAGTGTGGTTTATGGTTCGACAGTGCCTTCAGCGTTGCATTTACTCGACCCTGTGCACCACTGTGGGGTTCGACTAGCGACAGGAGCTTTTAGGACGAGTCCGGTGACCAGTGTACTGGTGGAGGCTCATGTCCCTCCATTGCAGGTCACACGTGCGCAACTGCTCGCCGGTTATGCAGCACACATTCGTAGTTCCCCTGAGTATCCGAATTACTGTCTCCTTTTCCTGCCCGTGGCAGTCCATCTCCCGTATTGGCGGCCCAGGTCAGGGCTAACGATTGTGGTTCGCGTGCGGTCCCTTCTGTCTGAACTGGAGTCCTTCCCTTTACCACCTCTACTTGCAGTCCGTTCACGTACGCCTCCATGGTGTACACCTGAGCCGCAGCTTCGTCTGGACCATTCATGTGGCCTTAAGAACTCCATTAACCCTGCGACTGTCCGCTGTCACTTCCTTTTGATTTTCGACATGTACCGGGGCCATGAAGTGGTTTACACTGATGGCTTAATGGCCGATAGTCATGTTGGCTTTGCCTATGTTTGTGGAGGACATATAGAGCAGCACTCCTTGCCTGATGGCTGCAGTGTTTTCACTGCAGAGCTGGCGGCCATATTTCGTGCTCTTGAGCACATCTGCTCATGCCCAGGTGAGTCATTTCTCCTGTGTACTGACTCCTTGAGCAGGCTACAAGCTGTCAACCAGTGCTACCCTCATCATCCAGGAGTCCATCTATGCCCTGGAATGGTCCAGTCGTTCAGTAGTGTTTGTCTAGACCCCAGGTCACGTCGGAACCCCAGGCAACGAACTTGCCGACAGGCTGACTAAACAGGCTACGCAGAAACTGCCTCTGGAAATGGACATCTCTGAACCTGACCTGCGTACTGACTTAACGCCGCAGGGTTTTTTGGCTTTGGGAGAGGGAATGGCATACAGTACGCACAACAAACTGTGTATTACACTCCTGGAAATGAAAAAAAGAACACATTGACACCGGTGTGTCAGACCCACCATACTTGCTCCGGACACTGCGAGAGGGCTGTACAAGCAATGATCACACGCACGGCACAGCGGACACACCAGGAACCGCGGTGTTGGCCGTCGAATGGCGCTAGCTGCGCAGCATTTGTGCACCGCCGCCGTCAGTGTCTGCCAGTTTGCCGTGGAATACGGAGCTCCATCGCAGTCTTTAACACTGGTAGCATGCCGCGACAGCGTGGACGTGAACCGTATGTGCAGTTGACGGACTTTGAGCGAGGGCGTATAGTGGGCATGCGGGAGGCCGGGTGGACGTACCGCCGAATTGCTCAACACGTGGGGTGTGAGGTCTCCACAGTACATCGATGTTGTCGCCAGTGGTCGGCGGAAGGTGCACGTGCCCGTCGACCTGGGACCGGACCGCAGCGACGCACGGATGCACGCCAAGACCGTAGGATCCTACGCAGTGCCGTAGGGGACCGCACCGCCACTTCCCAGCAAATTAGGGACACTGTTGCTCCTGGGGTATCGGCGAGGACCATTCGCAACCGTCTCCATGAAGCTGGGCTACGGTCTCGCACACCGTTAGGCCGTCTTCCGCTCACGCCCCAACATCGTGCAGCCCGCCTCCAGTGGTGTCGCGACAGGCGTGATTGGAGGGACGAATGGAGACGTGTCGTCTTCAGCGATGAGAGTCGCTTCTGCCTTGGTGCCAATGATGGTCGTATGCGTGTTTGGCGCCGTGCAGGTGAGCACCACAATCAGGACTGCATACGACCGAGGCACACAGGGCCAACACCCGGCATCATGGTGTGGGGAGCGATCTCCTACACTGGCCGTACACCACTGGTGATCGTCGAGGGGACACTGAATAGTGCATGGTACATCCAAACCATCATCGAACCCATTGTTCTACCATTCCTAGACCGGCAAGGGAACTTGCTGTTCCAACAGGACAATGCACGTCCGCATGTATCCCGTGCCACCCAACGTGCTCTAGAAGGTGTAAGTCAACTACCCTGGCCAGCAAGATCTCCGGATCTGTCCCCCATTGAGCATGTTTGGGACTGGATGAAGCGTCGTCTCACGCGGTCTGCACATCCAGCACGAACGCTGGTCCAACTGAGGCGCCAGGTGGAAATGGCATGGCAAGCCGTTCCACAGGACTACATCCAGCATCTCTACGATCGTCTCCATGGGAGAATAGCAGCCTGCATTGCTGCGAAAGGTGGATATACACTGTACTAGTGCCGACATTGTGCATGCTCTGTTGCCTGTGTCGATGTGCCTGTGGTTCTGTCAGCGTGATCATGTGATGTATCTGACCCCAGGAATGTGTCAATAAAGTTTCCCCTTCCTGGGACAATGAATTCACGGTGTTCTTATTTCAATTTCCAGGAGTGTATTAAGGAGATTATGAATGTGTGGAAGTCTTCCATGCAGGCCTCTCGCAGGGAATCAGTTGTCTTCTGCCGCCCCCACATTGGCCACAGTTGGGCGACCGACAGTTACCTCCTGCGCTGTGAAGACCAGTCTCAGTGTCGGTGCGGCACCCAGTTGACAGTGGCCCATCTTCTCATGCACTGTCCCACTTTGACTGCCCAGCAATGGAATCTTGGGTTACTGGACTTGTTGCCGCTAATTTTATCTGACAATGCCTCATTGGCTGATTTAGTGTTAAGTTTTATTTGTGAGGCTGGGTTTTAGCATTTGATCTAAGTTTTAGCACATGTCCTTTGTCCCTCTGTGTCCTCCACTCTAGGTGGAGGTTTTAATGTGTTGCAGAGTGGCTGGTTTTTCCTTTTTATTCTCATGGTCAGCCAGCCATGGTCACTGCTTTGTTGTTTTACTCTCTTCATCCCGTTTTTTGTGTTTCTGTGGTTTTCTCTTCACCCTTTGCTCCATATACATGTTTGTTGCCCTTCGTCGTTCTTGTGATTTTTCCTTTCATTCCATTTTATGTTGTCAGTCTCATTTGTTTTATTCTCACTCTTGTGGCATTGCTTTATTCGGAACAAGGGACTGATGCCCTCTTAGTTTCGTCCCTTATCCCCCCCCCCCCCCCCTTTTTTAATCCAGCCAACCAACCATCACTGACAGTGGCTTCAAGATTCATTTACCAAATGAATTTACCTTGTATGATGCATAGTTAGATATAATTCTACAGGCATTGGGTCAGATGACACATACTTATGTCGAGAGCATAAAGTGAAACTGCATCATTTAACCAGTGAAAATGCAATGTTTTTAAAAAGTGGAGAATGTCAGCCAGGAGTTTAGTTCCCAGTTGACAGAGAATTTTTTACAGTTTCATATTTTGTTTTTCGTGTTTTGAACATTTGATGAACTAATATGAAGATATTGTTTAACACTATTTCTGTTATCAGAAAGTAAGTTGTTCGGAAGTCATATGGTGTAATTTCTTCTTCAGTCGTCCTCTCTATCTACTTCAGTGCTGAGGTATTCTCTGCGTTGAGGGGTAGGGGATTTGGGGGGGGGGGGCTTATCCCACAGCAATTCTTTTCTCTATTCAGTATGTGTTTATTAAGTTGTGTTTGATTCCATTCTTTAATGCGCTTTGTTCACTGCTGTGGAAGGTGCTGGAATTTGTTGATGGAAATGCCTTCACCTTTAGAACATGTTAACAAATGAAGTTTTAAAATTGGAATGCATTTATTTGATTTGTATTTTATGTATTGTATGTAAAGAAAATATAAAGAAAACACACAAAATTTTGTACTATATGTTCTTGACTGTAAATGAATGTTGAATCCCCTCTGTTTGAAAGTCCTAAATCCAGTCGCAACACTGGATGTTATTATGTTACTTCTTATTTTGTACATTAGGTTATAGTACAAAATGATATTGAATCCCTTCCAGAAATCAAGAAACATGACATCAGTTGCCCTCTGTATCTCATCGAGAAACAGAAAGAATTGAGTTTTACAAGATAACAGTGTGTGGAGTTCATGTTAATTCCTGCCGAAGGAGGTTTTCTTCTTCATAAAGGCCATAATGTGCAAGCAAACAGTTTGTTCCACAATTCTACAGTGGATTGATATCATGTGTACATTCCTTTAATAATGGTAATCTGTCCAAAAATTTTGAAAGAAGGAATGTCCTGCCTCTTTTCGCATTTAGTTGGAACCCTTCATTGTTTCAGAAGCCTTCAATGAGATGCTGCTTGAGGGAGATTGAGTTCTTTTCATGTAACCTGTGTAGAGCTGTACAGGTGTTTTGTCAGGTCCAGTTGCATTTTCTCAGTTAAGCAATTTCAGTTCCTTTTCTATTCCTTCAACATATGTGCAAGGATTGAGAGGAAGCACGGTATAATGGTCATCTGCAGTTAAATAAATTTAGAAGAATGAATTCCGTATTGTGATCTTATCTCTGTTATTTTACCTTCTGTTGACAGAAAAATCAGTGTGTGTACAGATGATGATTTAGATACATTTTGGTGACAAAGCTCAAGACCAAAACTCCTGAGGATTTTTCATCAGCTAGATGACCAAAATCTTACCTTTGACTTCACTGAACATGTCTCACATTGTTCGCCTTATGCTTATTTTAATGACCTGATTAGAAACTTGCAGTTTTTTAATGATTTTATGCATACTTTTCTTAAATGTATTTAGACTTCTGTTCAGTTTATGATTTATATGTTGTGATTTTTCAGAATATATCGCAATGAACTGTTGGTATGATATGAAGGTTGTTCAATAAGTAATGTGATGCATTTTTTACTCTCGACCTAATTAGTTAAAAAATATGTAACTTTGTTCTGAAATACGTATACATTCACACACCATCTCCTCTGTTTCCAGTAAATTGTGGTGGATGGCAGTGCTGTTATCAGTCTTCAAACTTTGCATCTGCATGTGAGGTACATTGTGAGCAAAGAGCAGTTTTGAATTTCTTCAGACAGAAGACCAAACCATCATAAATATTCATAGGCATTTACAGAATGTCTACAGACACCAGGCAGTTGATAAAAGTGCAATAAATCACTGGGCAAAGTATCTATTATCAGCAGAACAAGGGGAAGGAAATCTGCCTGATCTCAGAGTAAGCTGGTCACACATAGCTGTGATAAGTGCAATATTGCAACGGGCAGAAGTCATATTCGAGGTGCTCAATGAATAACAATTGAGTATTTCATTGCTCAGCTGGACATTTCCATTGTTTTAGTGCTGTCACACTTGTCCAGCAGTTAGCATATTCCAAGGTTTGTGACTGTTGGGTTCCTTGAAGCCCACCATATTCCAAGGTTTGTGACCATTGGGTTCCTTGAAGCCTACCATATTCCAAGGTTTGTGACCATTGGGTTCCTTGAAGCCTACCTAAAAAGGAAAGAGGGAACATCTGTGCTGAATTTCTTGTGTCTTATGAGACTGATGGTGACATTTTGTTGTCAACCATTGTCACAGATGGTGAAACTTGAATTCACCACTTTGAGCCTGAAATAAAATGCCAGTCCATGGAGCCTCCTTCGAAATAGTAGTCCAGAACAATACCTTCAGCTTGTAGATTCAAGGTTACAGTCCCCTCGGACTCTGAAGGGTTTGTTCTGTTCAATGTCCTTCCTTCCGGTCAAATGATTGACTCTGAAGTCTATTGTCAGAGTCTTAGGCAACTAAAGAAATGATAACAGCATATTTTTGACCACAAAAATGTGAATCCACTTCTCCTTCTCCACGATAATGCAAGGCCACACACAAGTCTGCATGTACGAGAGGAGATCACAGAACTTACATGGGCTGTTCTTCCTCATCCACACAAGACCGTGGATCTCGCATCTTCTGATTTCCAACTCTTTGGCCAACTCAAGGGTTGACTCTGTGGGAAGCACTACAGCACTGATGGGGAAGTTACTGATGCAACAAGAACTTGGCTGAGATGTAGACAAGTAGAGTGCATTACGGCATAGAGGCTCCCAAATTAAGTTGGCCTAAGGCTGTAGATCTCAATGAAGATTACGTTCCAAAACAGGATTTTATTGCCAGAGAATTGGGAGAAAGTATGGTGTTAATAAATCACGAATAAAACTATTCTTTTATTTTTAAATATTGGTTTTAGAACACGACAGTGTGTGTCCAATTTCCATTATTCTCTGTCATCTCAGTGATCTTTTCTTAACTTTCTGGGTCTCATTGCTTTTACAATGTCCTCATTTTAAGTTTTCCTCAGCCTGCCATGTTTTCCGTGAGTTTGGTTGTATCCACAGTATAGGCTTCTTAGGTAACTTGGATTTGTCCATCCATTGGACATGACCATACCATATTAATTGTTTCCATTTGACATCAGTTGTCAATAACCTTTCTACACCCATTGATAATTGAGCCTCTTTATTAAGTATTTTCTCTTCTCTGTATATTCCCAAGGACCATCTGATCACATCTAGTTTAGTGGCCTCCAACTTCATATTCTCTGTAACTCTCAATGCGTCTGCTCATACAGCAAAGAACTTTTCATTAGAATTTCATAGGTAAAGTTTTACAGTTTAATTCCTTTTTCGTTAATTCAAAGGATTAAATTTAAACAAGTAACAAAAAATAACAAAATAAAACCACCCTGCTTTGAAAAAATAGTGTTGCATTATTTATTGAATCACCCTTTCGCTAACACGAGATACCTTGGACTGTTTGAAAACCTATCAAGCTTAGAAATTTTCATCAATTTTATTTATATTATTTACGTGTATGCATTGTTTGTAGGTCATTTACTGAGTGGTAGTTCATGAAGGTAGGCATTACACACTCACAAGCATCATATTCCTTACGATAATAATGTGTATCTCTTCTTACACATTTCCCATCAGGTCTTGCATGGGAGCAGGCATTGTCTGGTTGGGTTGGAATTCTTATATACTGTTGGAATGGCTTCCCTGCTGTAAACTGAAAGGATTGCAGAGTGTCTGATGTTGACATCTGCCGGTCTGTTTGATGTTCTTCTTTCAGTGTTTGGTAGTAATCTAAAATTACCCTCTTTTTTATGAAATTGTGGATAATGGGGATAAACTTAACATTTTCGTTGTCCTTCCATTGTATTGCAAGCATTTTTCCAATTTTGCATTCAGTGGTTTCTCCTGTGCTGAGATTTGTTTTTGAGAGCTGGTGGCATGTACTTTCTTGTCAATATCCATTGATTTTTTGGTTAGAAGATCTGTGAGCTGAGCTGAGGAGATGTATAGAACTTGGTCATTGTCAACCGATTTCTTGTACTGAGATTTGTTGTTTTATTAGAACTATAAGTGAAAAAATGGCGGAAAGTTGTCAAATTCTCAATCCACATTCTTCCATTTCCTTTATAGATTATAAATAATCAGAGACACCATTATTTGATTCACAGAGCATATACATGGTGGTCAGAAACTGTTTGGAAAACTTGTAACCAAAAAAAGATTTTTTCTGCCATTTCCGAATTACATAGCATTGAAATCTGCCAATCAGGCCATTGCACCTTCAGATTCAAGCGGCCTGCCACATACAGTTAGTGTAAGTTGTTCTCAAAGCACAGATGGTAGCACATGAGACTGCTCAGCCTTTGGCTTGAGTTTGATCCTAACTACTGTCCCATGTCCAATTTTTGTATCATCTTGTTTGATTTTAGGAAACAAAGTGAAGAACGTGTTTGGTGACACTGTCTATGGCAGGCCACCTGAATGTGCATGGACAATGGCTTGATTTGCTAACTTCAGTGCTAATTAACTGTGAAATGGTGCACGTATCAAATTTTTTTCTTGAAAATTATTTCTCAGCACAGCCTACCCTGCAAAACTCTTAAAAGCTTTTCAAGCAGTTTCTGATCATAGTTTTATAGTAAATTGTGCCATTTCTAATGGCATAAATTAGTGCACTCAACCAATCTGCCCCCTTGTAAAGTAGTAGTTATATGTCTGTTGGGCATAGGACAATTTTTAAATTTTCTCCTAGATACTGGTCAGTTCAACATAATTTATTCAGTTTCTAATCAGAATGATTTCATGGATTGAACTGGAAGTTATCATTCTTGGAATCATTTTGCTGTATATTGATGAATAATTATGAGACTGAGAAAAAGAGATGTTAGAGTCACTGTCCCAGTCGAAACTTACTTCACTGCCCGTATCTTAAATGCATACGGCAGAACAGTAACCGTGATCGAGCCTAACACTTGCGGCAGAGAATATCCCGGGCGTATTTCTTCGACAGTCAGATACTTGCATTGCTAGTGTATTTCCTACCCCTTCAGAAAGAAAGTAGTGGTAGTGTCAGCAAAGGTCTGTCGAGAATACGTGAAACGGGGACTCGCGAAATTGTGCAGAAACTGATGCAAATGATATTTACGTGCAAATTGTGCAACTGAGATGAACTGCAGCTGAAATAATGCTCGGTAGATTGCAAGATACAAAAAGAAAGTAACGTGTTCGAGTTAATCCAGGAAAAGTGCTTTGCGAATAGAATGAAATTGCCACTCTGCAGCGGAGTGTGCACTGATAGAAAACTTCCCGGCAGATTAAAACTGTGTGCCTGACCGAGACTCAAACTTAGGACCATCGCGTTTCATCGGAAACTGCTCCACCGACTGAGCTCAATTGGTAGAGCCCTCGCCCACAAAAGGCAAAGGCCCTGAGTTCAGGACTCAGTCTGGCACACAGTTTTAATCTGCCAGGAAGTTTCACGTTGCGAACAAATTGGTCTGCTTGAAATAACTCGGGCTAGTTTGTGATGAAGCCGAGTTTGTTATGAAGCCGAGTTTGTTTTTGTAGCAACTTTTTAACACAGTTGTCGAACCACAGTGGGTGTTTCCCATCCCTCACAACCTCGCTCGGCACATACTGTCCAAACCGAACCGTAGAGCGTAATACTTTTGGATTTTATCCACTGATATTTCACATTTTTGACCTAGAGATTAATTTTGGTGCATTCTGTTTCCTGTCACACTTCCTAAGTGAAAATATTAGGGCATGCTGAAAATTAATACTTCTGAATTTTTTATTCTTATCTCAATAGTGTTTGAGATATTTCATGCCATGCATATTACTCGATCCTCTCTTCAACTTTGCTGACGCAGATGGCAAACCTCTGCCACTAGAGGGCTCTGAATTGTAGCATGCGACAGGGTGATGTGTAACATAACTATGTCAGTGCGTGAGAACCGACCTGCTGTAATTGAGAAAACGGAAAGCACAAAGTTGAACAGTTCATCCACACGTGGAGCACCCTCTCCTTCAGCACGACAATGCCAGACCACACGAGCGCCGCGATATCTACAGCAATCTGATGCCCCGGGTTCATTGATCATTTTCCATACAGCCCTGATACCGCTTCCATCTGATTTTCATCTGTTTCCAAAACTTAAAGAAGCTACGCACTGACTCCCCTTTGTTGGGTAACAATTCCTGCCAGATGCCTGTGGTGAGGGCAAGGGAGGAACAAAAAAGCCACAACAAAAAGAAATGGAACTACATCACGACTTACGTTACAGGGGGCCAAAACCATATTGCTAAAATTACGATATACAAAGAATGACAAGACAATAAAAACAAATCGTGTTCTCTCTCTAGACTAGAACTGCCAGTGGGACATTTTTGTCCCGTAACAAAATTTTAATCCTTTCCCCACTTCTAGTCCTTTTAGGAGGTTCGTGACTAATAATTCAGTACATCCGGAGATGTCTTCAATAGTTTGACTCCACAGTGCAGCTATTGAGTGTGCACCCGTGACTTTTCGCAACTTTGAGACGTAATATCTCCGACAATATTTTCTTGAAAGAAACAAAACTAGACCATCTTGTACAACTTTTTGTGTGCTCTTAAGCAAAACAATAGTGAAGATTTTCCGAGCAATTTTCGTATGAGTAATTTTAAGTAAACTCGGCTGAAAAACACACGCACGGAAAAATGTGAAGTTTAGCTATTTATATTTCCGAAGTAATTGCGGGGTTCACCTGATACTTTGCATATAATAACCAATACGAGGACTTAGAATATAGAATTTCATCCCCCTTCTGCTTTCCAATAATTTAAAAACTGAGGAAACAGCTGATGATATTTCTAAAAATACCAAAATGGCTATTTTTGGCCCACTTTTTTGAAAAAAGTATTCTCTACAAACTCTTTTAAACCATTTTTGTTACAAAGACCATATTCTAAACCATCTAAAAATCTAGATTTGATGTTGCAATGGAAGTATATAAGGCCTTAAAAATGATGCAACAAGGTAGAGGTGCATTGAAAATGGGCCCATGTTCAGTTGGTTCTCAGATTAAATCTGACATCTATCATTATGTTCTGCAATTGTTTAATACTCTTTGGGGAAGGCAAATATCAAAAGTCTTGATGAGTGGAACATGAGATAAAGTTCAAATAACTCAAAAAATATCAGAAAAGGAGTGCCTTCTGTCACTACTCATTGTGACAATTTGAGTCTGTTTTTCGCTATGAGTACAGAATCGAAGTGGTTATAAACTTCACAGTGTAACTCTGCATTACCATGGTAGTGGAAATGGAGGTTGTAAAATTGTTGCCAACAGCTGCAGAATACATCTTATAAATAGTTTGCAGGTTTTATACCATTGTCACATTGTGTAAATTTCGGTGAAGTTCATTGCAGTCTTCCTGACATTGGAATGGATTCAAGCCGTAGAATATCACTAGTATGTCTCTTTATTGTATAATGTCTTTGATGTGCTAGTTTAATTCTGGTTTAAGATATACCACACTTTGTGTTAGCATAGTATGTGGTTAATGTGGAACATAAGTGTTCGCACGGGCAATTGTATAAATGTAAAAAATAGTCTTCACAGGTTTGCCGCCGGATCAAGTTGTGCAAATTCCACAATTTTTCCTCAGAGCAACTGTCCAACATCTTCAAGTGGTTCAACCTTGCTACGAACCTAGCCACCAGCAAGACTGAACCACCTGAAGATGTCGGACAGTTGCTCTGAGGAATTATTTTGGAATTTGCACAATGTGATCCAGCAGCAAACCCGTGAAGACTAACCACAATTGTATAAATGCGTTGACATGTTTCATGGTGGCGTAACCACTGCTGATTCCATATAAAGTGAGAAAGCCAGCATTCCCATCGCCACAGGGGCCACACCAGATATCTGTGCAATGACAGCTATGAGTGTTTTTTTTTACCACAGGTTCCCATGCATAACTGTTTCTTTACACAAAATCCCAAGCTGATGATATGTTTCTGTAAGTGTGAGAGCCCAAAGTTAGAAGAGGTCTTTTTTAGGGTCCTAAGCTTATGTTTAATTCAAGCTACTTGAATTTTTTAGGTGTTTCATCAATCTGCTGTGGAATGTCATGGAGGAAACTGTACTGCCTGCCAGATGGTATCACTGATTGGATCGTTTGGGAGGAAATTTTCCTGAGACAACCGAAAAATTACACTTTCCAGTACACTCCTCAAATTGGTAGAGCCACAAAAAGAGAGAAAACTTTTCTTCTCTTTAGATTCCGTATCCCAATTCATTTTTTATGAACAGAATTTTTTAGAGCTGAATTATGTCTTAAAGAAACAGAAAAGACTACTTATTTGTAGTTTTTCTGACTCAAGCTCATTTCCCAACCATCAAGACTTTTGTTGTCTCAGCAGAGAGTTCTAAACAATTGTAGAACATAATGGAAGAAGTCAGATTTAATCTCAGTACCATCAGTATATGGCCTGACTTTCAATGCACCTACACATTGTTGTTGTTTTTCTAGGGCGTTGCAAAATCAAATCTAGTTTTTAGGACGATGAGCAGTGTTTCCTGTCTGTGTAGCTTTCAGTCATTTCATATAGAGCATGGTTGTTGAAAGATTCCAGATACATGCTAAATACTTTTACAATCGTGATAAGGATGAAACTCGTCATTGTGGTAAACGTCTTAGTGTCCTTGTACAGAAAAACTTGTAGGACCATACCTAAATGAAGGAATGTCACACGTAACAACTTTTTCTCCTCCCTTTTGCTAACGTGGCAACTGAAAGAACACCAAATAAGTGTGCTTGGTACAATAACCAAAATTTAAAGTAAAATAAAAAAAATAAAAAGTCCAAGAAGAAAGCTCCTGAGGACGTAGACAGGAATGTAGCTTTCAGAATTGGTATGTTCGTCAGTGTTTCGAGGAAAGTTAGAAAAGAATTTAATAATTCTCAATTCTTTGCATTCAAATGTACAAAGTGGGACTAACACAAAATAAAAGCCTGACACTGACGTGTTTCGATGAAACTAAGTGCAGAATGAATGTTGACTAGATGACTTGCAAGCACTCTATGAAGCTGATGCAAGAAGATGGTCTGTTCATCCTTCTTAGAATATACTAGTTTTAACAGACATCAGTGCCTAGGTAATTACAGAAAAGTAATAAACATGAAAACAACAAGGTGAGATTTTCTTTTCAAGCTGGTGCGCTAACTTGCCAAACATTATATAGGAACCTCGTCAGAGCATTAGTTGTTCATGTTGAACCATCAGATGTACCTAGAAGTCACTACTGCTACCTTCCACAGCACCAGTAAAATTTTTCCCAATAAATTTGGCATGCGAGCATACTCTCACCATTTTGTACGTGAAACTCACCTTGAACTCCCAAGCTCCCTTAGCCTTAACTCACCCACACCCATTGGTCCATCACTGTAAGTTTCTCATACCCATCCACCTCCAGTTTCCTACCTCACTCACTCATTCAGTGCAGCTCATTGCCATTATCCCTTTTGTGTCTCTCTGTCATTGTCACTTGTGTCACAGCCACAATCCTGTGTGTTATGTCCTACAACAAGAGTTACCTCTCACTGTCACTGTCTCCCTCTTGCTCTCTATTACCACTAATACCTCATCCCTTCCTACTGCTGCTCCCTCTTCTCACTGTCACTGTCTCTCTCTTCCTTGTTGTCATTATCATACACTCTGTCTCTCATTACCACTGGCTCCCACCCACTCCAACTTCCTCTGTATTCCTCTCCACCCCCAGCTCTGCCTACTTAACTCTTAGCCTATCGCTATTCTATCACTGTCAGCTATGTTCCACTGCCACCTGACCCTCTCTTTGTCTAACACTGGTATTGTCTGTGTAGAATCTTGTACTGTAGGAATTGAGGGAGAGGTTAATGTTTGGTGGCTGGTGTCCTCTTTCCACAACACAACTGCACACATGTATTAACCAGGGTTCTTTATTTAGATGAACAGGAAGCAACTTATCTTTAACAGTGCCCACGTGTTAATCTACAAGCTCTTCTGTAATAGTCCACGTTAGCCTCACTGCTGGTGAAGTAGAAGACCTGCTACGTGATGAATGACAGACACCAAACTGGAGTGTGAATTAGTGCGTCAGTGACGGAGCGACTGCGCTAGTGTCTGAGACTGAGCCCTCCAGTCACCGGAGGCGAAACACAGTCACTGTCTGCCATCTTTCAGTTTCTGTTTCGTCTCTTTGCTACTGCCACTGTCTTCTTCTCTCCAAGCAAAAATAATTGTGAATATGTTCACATGCCATAAGTTTTTGGGAAATTTTTTAAAGGTTTTGCAGAAGGTAGAACGAGGCAGCTGGTACCCCTCTGATAGGAGCCTTTTTCCGCTGGTTCTCTTCTTCTCCTGGCTGCAGCAGGGCAAGTTTCTCATATGAAAGAAAATGTAGTAGTCAGTAAAATTTAGATAGTTTCTAATTATGGCAAATTGAAATAACACAAAACTAATTTTATACTTCAAACAAGACTACATGTGCAAAAAAATTTTACATGTGCCTCGGTACATGGGGTTCCCAGATGTTAATGGAGACACTTCACAGCGTATTTCTCCATGCTACGTCACTTTATAAACCGTGTTTTTGCCTCGCATCAGATTTTATGTGTGTATTTTACATGTTCAAGTAGTGTAACTTTTAATATCTTTTACATGTGCCTCGGTACATGGGGTTACCAGATGTTAATGGAGACACTTCACAGCGTATTTCTCCATGCTACGTCACTTTATAAACCGTGTTTTTGCCTCGCATCAGATTTTATGTGTGTATTTTACATGTGCAAGTAGTGTAACTTTTAATATCTGCATCTTGGAAAGAGATAAAGATATCGAGAAAATTTTCAAGTTTGTTTGAGATCAGGATCTGAGGAATACATTGTAAAAATTACAACCATTTGCTGTGCATAGCCATCTCAGAATCCACAGCAGGTTTTGGTACTAAAACACTAGTTTTTGAGACATTTCTTGATAATGGGTAAAGACTTTTGAAAGTGGGAAGATGGCTCTTCTAGACAATGCTTAAAGAATGTATTGTTAAAATTCAAGCAATTTGCTGCAGTTATTTATTGTTTAGATTTCGCCTCATACTAGCTTTTGTGTGTAGAAGTAGGGTAACTCTGAACCTCGTATATCTTGGAAATGGATAAAGATATCAAGAAAATTTTCAAGATTGTTCGAGATCAGGATCTTAGGAATGTAATGTAAAAATTACAGCCACTGCTGTGCGTGACTGTCTCGGAATCCTCGCCTGAATTTTGGTCTGTGGGTAATGGCAAAAATACAGTAAAAAAAAATCTTTTTGTGGTGTTTTACAAGAAACCATCCGTGAACTAATAGTGCCTCCGTAATTCTGATCAAGCCCACCGTAGACCACATCAAATACAAGAAGAATCAATTAATTTGCTCCACTTGCCTAGGAAAGAGGTAGTGTTTAATATCATACTTTATCCCTGTAATAGAGGATCATGACAGTAACTCAATTCTTTTGATGGATATTCAAATGTTCTTTAGTGCAAGGGCTATCCAAAACACGTATCATCACCAATAAGATCTGAGTTACGAGCACCAGAAAATCCCATTTTAATGTGCGGCATTTTGGAACATACAAGGTACGCGTGCTGTCATATGCATACCAATATAAATGAGAAGCTGCAGACAGGCACAGTTAAGACACACAAAGGTTTTGGCCACAGCTTTTGTCAGCAAAAGAGAAACACACACCATTCATAAAAACAGCAAGCACACACACTCTCTCTCTCTCTCTCTCTCTCTCTCTCTCTCTCTCTCTCACACACACACACACACACACACACACACACACACACACACACACACACACACACACACGTGAAATCGCCATCTCCAGCAGCTCAGGCCTACATCTCTCGCACACATGACCGCCAACCCCTGCAGCTCGGGCTAGGCCTGACTTGCCATGGGTGGCAGTCGTGAGTTTGTGAGGTGAAGTGTGCTTGCTTGTGTGTATGAATGGTGTGTGTTTCTCTTTTGCTGAAGGTTGTGGCTGAAAGCTTTGTGTAAGTGTCTTTTGATTGTGCCTGTCTGCAACTTAACAAGTATTCTCTATGGTGAGTAGCAATTTAGCTTTTCCTGCGTTGTTGATAGTGTTGCGTGGCAAATTAATTTGCAAGATCTGTATAATATTTTCCTGTTCTGTGCCAATTGTAAATCTCAGACTATTTGATGATAATGATCTGTAGGTATTTTAAAGGAACATATTCATGTAGACTGAAATGTTTGCGATCAGGCAATTTGTGTCAAAATTAGACCTGTATTAGACTATGGTAACATTGGTTTCCGTTTATTGATTTGATTTATTGCTGGTTTCCGTTTATTGATTTGATTTATTGCTACTTGTGGAAAATATCATTTTATACCAAAAACATTTTGATTCAGATGTATTTCTGTAAAGAGTACAAGGTTTCTTCATGACAATTGGGACAAATTTCAAAGATTTGCATATTTAAAGTTACTTGGACAAGAATAAAAATATTCAATTTTTATTTAGTTACAGTGAAATATTTCAAAAGAATTTGTAAGTATCTAACATGACTGTACTTAATGTTTAAAATTAAAATAAAATAACAGACCATTAGAGTGACTGTTACAAAAAAACTCATCCCCTAAAATAAAGAGTAAAAACAAGCCATAAATGCATCAACAAGAAAAGGGCATATTTTTCTCCCAGTAGTGCTTTCAGGGATTGGAAAAATCGGGCAGTCCTAGTGTTAGTCACTGGAATTGTGATGCTCTAAACTCGTTCACTGAAACTGAAATGCAGCTGCTGTACAAAAAACTGACCGTGGCAGACTTCAGTGCACTGCACATAGGCAGGTGATCAAATGTGAAACCAGTGTAGTCCAGTATCATTGCAAATGAGACCCTGTCAACAAGTAGAAGAATAAATTATTTCTGGAATGAGCACCATATTCTTCCAAGAATACAAAGAGGACTTAATTTTCTCTGGTGCTTGCAATGTTTTGATGTTAGGAGCTGTATAACTAATTTTACCAAATGTATTGTTCACACTGTTTGGATGGCAAATTGACAATCACATGTAACACATTTCTTCACTCATAACTTGTAACACTCTGCTGAAACATTAATATCAGTAAAATATGAAGTTTCTTATATTAGAACACTATTTAGCATATTCCTTGAATATAATTTTTGTAGTTTTAGATGTGTTACACATGGCAGGTTATCCATGTTTTATGTCAGCATAATGCCATTTTAATAGGTTAAGGGAGTTTATGCATCTGCTTCATTTACTATTCTTCAAATTCCTACCGTCATCCAAATGTTTGCACTCAATAGCCAGCTGGAACCAAAGTTATGGATTTGTTGCCCTCGTCAGCTGGCAGGACCACAATGAAAGGATTGCTGATGAGTGAACTCAGTTCTGTTTTTGTCAGTGGTTTACGTTTTAAAGGATCCTACTCATTCCATACACCTGATGTATTTATATTCTTTCCTTATAATGAATCTTTTCATTGTTTCGTGAAATATACGTATTGAAAAGTCGAATTAGGAAAAGACGGATTGCTACTTACTGTAAAGAAGACACTTCCAAGTTGCAGACAAGCACAATTAAGACATTCACATATAGTTTTCGGTCACAGCACACACGCACACGCACGAACACCAACTTCAGCATCTAGGGCAGAGATGCTGGAGTTGGCAGTCATGTATATGTGCGTGTGCGCCTCTTTTACTTGACATGTCTTCTTTATGGTAAGTAGCAATCTTTCTTTCCCTACGTCATTGATATTCCTGTCTGGAGTTTCCATTAAAAAGTAGAATTAGCATTTCTCTGTAATGATTTTTTATTCAGTGACTTATGCTGTTTCTCGAAGTAAACTTACAAATAAGCCAGTATTTTCTAACAGTTAGTACTTTTTTGAAGGAGAGCAGCCTATATTTTTATCTTCTAAATTTTTGTTGTTTAAATATATTTCAGATAAAAAATCCAAATGTGCCAACTTACTTCACAAACAGAGCACTATGCCACCTGAAGACAAAAAGGTGGGAGGAAGCGTGCCAGGACTGCCGAAGAGCGCTTGACATGGATCCAAATTTAGTCAAAGGACATTTTTTTCTGGGGCAAGCTTTATTAGAAATGGATAATTATGATGAAGCAATAAAACATTTACAGAGAGGTTGGGTTGCAGTTGTGTTAGTTTTTAATTATACGCTCCACTACATCTTCAACTTCTATTTGATATTTGGTAATCCTCTCTTTCAGCAAATGATCTAGCTAAGGAACAGAAATTAAATTTTGGTGATGACATTGCAAGTCAGCTAAGGGCAGCCCGGAAAAAGAGGTGGAATGTACAAGAAGAAAAACGAATTGCACAAGAGATAGAACTACAGGTAAGCTTACCACAGATTTGATATTTCAATTTTGTTGAAGTATTATCAGTTGCATAGTATACGGATGTTGATATAAACAATTTTCGGTAAATATTTAAAATTGTAGTAGAACATAGTTTTACTCTCAATGCACGAAGGAGCCTTACTACATTCACACATCCAGTCTTTCCCTTTGACTGTGTGAAGCAAGCATCGGTGGCGCAAAGGAGTAGTCAGATTGCACTGGGAGGCTGATGGTGTGAATGGAATAACAAGGTTTCCGATGTGAAGAAATAACATACCAGATGCAATTTTTTAACGCAAGTAGTGTGCTATTTCCTCACATTGACATTCTTCAGAAACAATTGCTGTAAATTATGAACAAATATCTAAATGACATGATTGATTATTGTGTTGGGTGGAGACGTGTGAGAGGGAATGCTGACGTAATCGCCGCTCCATGTTACTAACAGAAACCATAATGTTTAACATCATCACGCAATTTTGACACTACAACTGCTAGGGAAAAATTAAAAAAAACTGGGAAGTCACATAAAGTGTTCCAGACAGTTCCGATATGTGACAAAACCGAGTGATGGAGCCATTGGACACCTTTTAATGTGCCACTTACATGCAGTTGTCATTGTTAGCAAAGTGCTTATCACAGAGTGTGAGCATGCCTCGTTTTCCTTTCAGTACTTGCTCTAAGGCGGACAAGCAGGTTGCTAGCTTGTTGATGTACAGAATATATAATAATAAATCAATTTTTAAATATACAGCACGAAAATGGGCAGTATATTTACAGTGTGAAGCTGATATTTTTATAAATCAGTACTTCAGTACCTTTGCCGGTGATATATCGATACTTTTTTCGGTATACTGATGGCCGATAAAGATATTTCTTTAAATACCGACATATCGGGTTCGCGATATTTTTAAAAAATATCAACAGTCCTAGAATAGTGGTATGTAATGGGCATTCCTATTAAAACAGCAGCATTTTTATTTACGTGAAGTTCGTGAATGGTCACTTTTTGGCTTATCAGTTGAGTATAATTAATTGTGTGGTGGAATAAAATCCAATAATTCATCATTTTAAAAACCTCGGGAGCAAAATCGTGACTTATCTATGAGCAGATACAAATATAACAGCTCACGTACTCCATCTTCATTGTGATATTATATAATTGTTTTTATGTCTCAATAATCGTACAGATTGTTAGTATTTCTGTTGCTAGTGTATAATTTTGTATCCTTCAAACATTAAAAACTGTTTTTGGTTGTTATTCTTTTGTGTCTCTGATTAAAGTTATTTTATCTACGAGATTGACGTGTTTTTGATTGGTTTTCTTTTTGCATAATGTGTCCTCTAAGCTTTTAGGTTAACTTGGTATTTGTAGTCAGGATTCAGAGAAGATCTAGTTCTTTTTCAATTTTTTCTTTTTCCAGTGATAAGTTGATTGGTCAGTGTATCACAGAATGAAAACATCATTTCGTCGATCATTCCACAATATGGGAGTAGCTCGAGAGGATCTTTGGTAAAGAAGAATCTAATTTTTCTATGGCAGGAGGTGGCTATAGAGAATGTGTGGCTGAACTTAGCAGCTGTCTCTTTGTAAGAACACGGATCCACAATGTTTGTGGCTACAGCACCTAATGCTACGTTTGGTCCACCAGAGACCTCACATGGGGTGAGCTAGTGGTTGGTACTCACTGGGTCCCCAGCTGGTACTGCTGTTGTTGTTTACCCTTCCTCATGCCAGGTCCTCTCTTCTATCCTCATCTTCTCTGCTAGTTACTGCTTATTCATTTCTGATGTTGCAACAGACTCTTTTGACTCTCTTTGTGCGAGAATGTCTTTTCTTTCTTTTCTTGTTCGGACTTCTGAAGTTTTTCCTCCATTTTGGCAATCGAGGTCTTCTTTTTTGCCTCTCTTCTTGACTACTGCGGGTTCCCGAGGGACAGCTCACAGGTTTCATGCACGGTGGGTGAGTAACGTGTAGCTCCCAGCGTGTAGGTTGGCAGGTAGGGCTGGTGCGTACCACCGATAAAGTCCAGGCTCAGGGAGGTGTAATTGCCTGAGCTGTTGGTATCTTCCCAATCACTAATTGACTCTTCCGTCTGGAGTTCGGGAGATGTGACACAGAGGCGTCCTCACACATTACGCAGTACAGCATATCGTGTTGTATTACGAGATAAGATTTTCCTATTCGCAAGAATTTTTATTGTCTCTGTAGTACTGATCATTTGTGCCCAATGCATATTATGCTTGCTGCTGCCAGTCTTTCATTCATTATCAATTCTCTTGCAAACAAATGAAATATTGAGACATTGTATCGCTCACGATAAATATTGTAGGTGTGTCGAATTGGACTGAGAGATTACTATAGTTATTATTCAGAACTTACATTTTGATTTCTGGATTACAATTGAAGATACAAAGAAATGTCTACACTGGCTTATGGTGAGACTTAACCCTGTACTACAGTGTCAGCATAGTTATTTTCAGATTGGAAGATTAACTGTTTTTCATTTCACAATAAAAAAATCTGTGTGGCACAGCTTGTATTTGCAGCTAACGGTGTGGCAATATTGATAGTCACTGTCGGTGGCAAGTTTAATTGCCTTTTTCCTACAAACTATTTCAAAATTTTATCTGTGCCAACCGTTACCGAACTATCAGTTTAATAGGTCACAGCTGCAAAATCCTAATGCGAATTCTTTACAGACGAATGGAAAAACTGGTAGAAGCGGACCTTGGGGAAGATCAGTTTGGATTCCGTAGAAATGTTGGAACACGTGAGGCAATACTAACCTTACGACTTATCTTAGAAGAAAGATTAAGAAAAGGCAAACCTACGTTTCTAGTGTTTGTACACTTAGAGAAAGCTTTTGACAATGTTAATACTCTCTTTCAAATTCTGAAGGTGGCAGGGGTAAAATACAGGAAGCGAAAGGCTATTTACAATTTGTACAGAAACCAGATGGCAGTTATAAGAGTCGAGGGGCATGAAAGGGAAGCAGTGGTTGGGAAGGGAGTGAGACAGGGTTGTAGCCTCTCCCCGATGTTATTCAATCTTTATATTGAGCAAGCAGTGAAGCAAACAAAACAAAAATTTGGAGTAGGTATTAAAATTCATGGAGAAGAAGTAAAAACTTTGAGGTTCGCCGATGACATTGTAATTCTGTCAGAGACAGCAAAGGACTTGGAAGAGCAGTTGAACGGAATGAACAGTGTCTTGAAAGGAGGATATAAGATGAACATCAACAAAAGCAAAACAAGGATAATGGAATGTAGTCAAATTAAATCGGGTGATGCTGAGGGAATTAGATTAGGAAATGAGACACTTAAAGTAGTAAAGGAGTTTTGCTATTTAGGGAGTAAAATAACTGATGATGGTCGAAGTAGAGAGGATATAAAATGTAGACTGGCAATGGCAAGGAAATCGTTTCTGAAAAAGAGAAATTTGTTAACATCGAGTATAGATTTAAGTGTCAGGAAGTCGTTTCTGAAAGTATTTGTATGGAGTGTAGCCATGTATGGAAGTGAAACGTGGACGATAACTAGTTTGGACAAGAAGAGAATAGAAGCTTTCGAAATGTGGTGCTACAGAAGAATGCTGAAGATAAGGTGGGTAGATCAGGTAACTAATGAGGAGGTATCGAATAGGATTGGTGAGAAGAGAAGTTTGTGGCACAACTTGACTAGAAGAAGGGATCGGTTGGTAGGACATGTTTTGAGGCATCATGGGATCACAAATTTAGCATTGGAGGGCAGCGTGGAGGGTAAAAATCGTAGAGGGAGACCAAGAGATGAGTACACTAAGCAGATTCAGAAGGATGTAGGTTGCAGTAGGTACTGGGAGATGAAGAAGCTTGCACAGGATAGAGTAGCATGGAGAGCTGCATCAAACCAGTCTCAGGACTGAAGACCACAACAACAACAACAACCGTTACCTGCACAATCGAGTGAGCATTGCTTCATACTGTACAATATACCAGCCACTTAAAGGAATATCATTTAATTTAAGAATAGAGAAGTATTTTGTAACAGAATGTGTTTCTCATTGTTTTCGTCGTGCTTGAGGAATGCTCAGAAATGAGGTGCAATGACAGTGTAAAATACTTCTCATCACTCTCCAGCAGTAGTTGTTAACTATAACTGGGGCACAAAAAGTTTGTTTACGAAAATGGATATGTGTAAAATTGCTAGGTAAGCTCTATTGAAATCCATGTCCAAATACTAGCTTCGGCATTCTGTCTGTAGCACACGCAAATGGAAACTTCAGTATCAGTGAAGACCATAAAAGGCTAAAGGGTACAGTCTCTCTTAGAGACAAAGTCAAAAAATCATTTATTTACTGCAATATTACTGCTAAATGCTTTTACATCATCTGTCAGACAAGCTCACTCCTGAATGGAGAGCACTCGTGTGTGTGTGTGTGTGTGTGTGTGTGTGTGTGTGTGTGTGTGTGTATATAGATATATATATATCGCTGGCAGGTCGATAGACACACAAACAAACACAAACATACACACAAAATTCTAGCTTTCGCAACCAATGGTTGCCTCGTCAGGAAAGAGGGAAGGAGAAGGAAAGACAAAAGGATATGGGTTTTAAGGGAGAGGGTAAGGAGTCATTCCAAACCCGGGAGCGGAAAGACTTACCTTAGGGGGAAAAAAGGACAGGTATACACTCGCACACACACACATATCCATCCACACATACACAGACACAAGCAGACATTTGTAAAGGCAAAGAGTTTGGGCATTTTTTGGGCAGAGATGTCAGTCGGGGCAGATGTACAGAGGCAAAGATGAAGTTGAAAGACAGGTGAGGTATGAGCGGCGGCAAATTGAAATTAGAAATTAGCGGAGATTGAGGCCTGGCGGATAGCGAGAAGAAAGGATATGCTGAAGGGCAAGTTCCCATCTCCGGAGTTCTGACAGGTTGGTGTTAGTGGGAAGTATCCAGATAACCCGGACGGTGTAACACTGTGCCAAGATGTGCTGGCCGTGCACCAAGGCATGTTTAGCCACAGGGTGATCCTCATTACCAACAAACACTGTCTGCCTGTGTCCATTCATGCGAATGGACAGTTTGTTGCTGGTCATTCCCACATAGAACGCTTCACAGTGTAGGCAGGTCAGTTGGTAAATCACGTGGGTGCTTTCACACGTGGCTCTGCCTTTGATCGTGTACACCTTCCGGGTTACAGGACTGGAATAGGTGGTGGTGGGAGGGTGCATGGGACAGGTTTTACACCGGGGGCGGTTACAGGGGTAGGAGCCAGAGGGTAGGGAAGGTGGTTTGGGGATTTCATAGGGATGAACTAAGAGGTTGCGAAGGTTAGGTGGACGGCGGAAAGACACTCTTGGTGGAGTGGGGAGGATTTCATGAAGGATGGATCTCATTTCAGGGCAGGATTTGAGGAAGTCGTATCCCTGCTGGAGAGCCACATTCAGAATCTGATCCAGTCCCGGAAAGTATCCTGTCACAAGTGGGGCACTTTTGGGGTTCTTCTGTGGAAGGTTCCGGGTTTGAGGAGATGAGGATGTGGCTCTGGTTATTTGCTTCTGTACCAGGTCGGGAGGGTAGTTACGGGATGCAAAAGCTGTTTTCAGGTTGTTGGTGTAATGGTTCAAGGATTCCGGACTGGAGCAGATTCGTTTGCCACGAAGACCTAGGCTGTAGGGAAGGGACTGTTTGATGTGGAATGGGTGGCAGCTGTCATAATGGAGGTACTGTTGCTTGTTGGTGGGTTTAATGTGGACGGACGTGTGAAGCTGGCCATTGGACAGGTGGAGGTCAACGTCAAGGAAAGTGGCATGGGATTTGGAGTAGGACCAGGTGAATCTGATGGAACCAAAGGAGTTGAGGTTGGAGAGGAAATTCTGGAGTTCTTCTTCACTGTGAGTCCAGATCACGAAAATGTCATCAATAAATCTGTACCAAACTTCGGGTTGGCAGGCCTGGGTAACCAGGAAGGCTTCCTCTAAGCGACCCATGAATAGGTTGGCATACGAGGGGGCCATCCTGGTACCCATGGCTGTTCCCTTTAATTGTTGGTATGTCTGGCCTTCAAAAGTGAAGAAGTTGTGGGTCAGGATGAAGCTGGCTAAGGTAATGAGGAAAGAGGTTTTAGGTAGGGCGGCAGGTGATCGGCGTGAAAGGAAGTGCTCCATCGCAGCGAGGCCCTGGACATGCGGAATATTTGTGTATAAGGAAGTGGCATCAATGGTTACAAGGATGGTTTCCGGGGGTAACAGACTGGGTAGGGATTCCAGGCGTTCAAGGAAGTGGTTGGTGTCTTTGATGAAGGATGGGAGACTGCATGTAATGGGTTGAAGGTGTTGATCTACGTAGGCAGAGATGCGTTCGGTGGGGGCTTGGTAACCAGCTACAATGGGACGGCCGGGATGATTGGGTTTGTGAATTTTGGGAAGAAGGTAGAAGGTAGGGGTGCGGGGTGTTGGTGGGGTCAGGAGGTTGATGGAGTCGGGTGAAAGGTTTTGTAGGGGGCCTAAGGTTCTGAGGATTCCTTGAAGCTCCGCCTGGACATCAGGAATGGGATTGCCTTGGCAAACTTTGTAAGTAGTGTTGTCTGAAAGCTGACGCAGTCCCTCAGCCACATACTCCCGACGATCAAGTACCACAGTTGTGGAACCCTTGTCCGCCGGAAGAATGACGATGGATCGGTCAGCCTTCAGATCACGGATAGCCTGGGCTTCAGCAGTGGTGATGTTGGGAGTAGGATTAAGGTTTTTTAAAAAGGATTGAGAGGCAAGGCTGGAAGTCAGAAATTCCTGGAAGGTTAGGAGAGGGTGATTTTGAGGAAGAGGAGGTGGGTCCCGCTGTGACGGAGGACGGAACTGTTCCAGGCATGGTTCAATTTGGATAGTGTCTTGGGGAGTTGGATCCTTAGGAGTAGGATTAGGATCATTTTTCTTCGTGGCAAAGTGATATTTCCAGCAGAGAGTACGGGTGTAGGACAGTAAATCTTTGACGAGGGCTGTTTGGTTAAATCTGGGAGTGGGGCTGAAGGTGAGGCCTTTGGATAGGACAGAGGTTTCGGATTGGGAGAGAGGTTTGGAGGAAAGGTTAACTACTGAATTGGGGTGTTGTGGTTCCAGATTGCGTTGATTGGAATTTTGAGGTTTTGGAGGGAGTGGAGCTGGAAGTGGGAGATTGAGTAGATGGGAGAGACTGGGTTTGTGTGCAATGAGAGGAGGTTGAGGTTTGCTGGAAAGGTTGTGAAGGGTGAGTGAGTTGCCTTTCCGGAGGTGGGAAACCAGGAGATTGGATAGTTTTTTAAGGTGGAGGGTGGCATGCTGCTCTAATTTGCGGTTGGCCTGTAGGAGGATGCTCTGAACAACAGGTGTGGATGTGGGAGAGGAAAGATTGAGGATTTTTATAAAGGATAGGAGTTGATGGGCGTGTTGATTGGCTGAGTGGATGTGTAGGTGAAGGATTAGGTGGGTGAGGGCAATGGATTGTTTGGTTTGGAACTGGTATAGGGACTGATGGAAAGAAGGGTTGCAGCCAGAGATGGGAACTTTAAGTGTGAGGCCTTTGGGGGTGATGCCAAATGTCAGACAAGCCTGAGAAAATAAAATATGGGAGTGTAATCTGGCTAGGGCGAAGGCATGTTTGCGGAGGGAATGTAAATAAAACTTAATGGGGTCGTTGTGAAGGTGTTGTGAGGGTGACATGGTACTAGAAGGTGGAAAGTGGAACACGAGGCTGAAATGAAAATGAGAATAAATATGAAAAAATATATGGGGAGAGATAAAGGTAAAATTAGAAAGCAAATGGAGATCTGGTGTGAAAAAAGGCGAAAAAGGGTTGGTTAGGGCTGGGCTATGTTGATCCTGTGGTGAACTTGTGCAGGTAGATAATGATGTGCATAAAGGTTAGGTGGTTGTGTTGCCGCCAAAACACGTTAAAGGGTGGAGAAATTCGGGAAAATTTCGAAAAAACTACGTGAGGATGTATTAAAAGGAGTGGTTTGGTGGTGGCAGATTATGGAAATGAAGCTAACAATTGTTTGATGAAGAAATAATGACGTTAAAACCTGTGGGAAGCGGCTAAAAATGATCGGTGATGTGAGAAAAACGGAAATGGAAATAAAGCAAAAGTTATTAAAACTGCCGAAAGGGTTGTTTAATAGCTGAAAGGAACTGTTTGTGGACTGGAAACGGTGGATTTTATAGCAGCAAAGCGGAAAAAAGGGTGGAGAAATTCGGGAAAATTTCGAAAAAACTACGTGAGGATGTATTAAAAGGAGTGGTTTGGTGGTGGCAGATTATGGAAATGAAGCTAACAATTGTTTGATGAAGAAATAATGACGTTAAAACCTGTGGGAAGCGGCTAAAAATGATCGGTGATGTGAGAAAAACGGAAATGGAAATAAAGCAAAAGTTATTAAAACTGCCGAAAGGGTTGTTTAATAGCTGAAAGGAACTGTTTGTGGACTGGAAACGGTGGATTTTATAGCAGCAAAGCGGAAAAAAATTTTTTTGGTTATGGTTTGGAAGTGATTTACGTATTATTACGTATTATTGAGTGTATATCGACGGGATAAAATTGTATACTGGATTACGGTAAAAAAGGAGAAGGTGAATAGAAAGTGATGGCAAAAACAGGAGGAGGAAATAAGACGACAGAAAAGACTTCGAAATGTAACAGTGACAATAACAATAACGATAACAATAACAAACGTGATTGTTGGCTTCAAATTAATGATATGAATATAATAGAGGGAAACATTCCACGTGGGAAAATATATCTAAAAAGAAAGATGATGAAACTTACCAAACAAAAGCGCTGGCAGGTCGATAGACACACAAACAAACACAAACATACACACAAAATTCTAGCTTTCACAACCAATGGTTGCCTCGTCAGGAAAGAGGGAAGGAGAAGGAAAGACAAAAGGATATGGGTTTTAAGGGAGAGGGTAAGGAGTCATTCCAATCCCGGGAGCGGAAAGACTTACCTTAGGGGGAAAAAAGGACAGGTATACACTCGCACACACACACATATCCATCCACACATACACAGACACAAGCAGACATTTGTAAAGGCAAAGAGTTTGGGCATTTTTTGGGCAGAGATGTCAGTCGGGGCGGATGTACAGAGGCAAAGATGAAGTTGAAAGACAGGTGAGGTATGAGCAGCGGCAAATTGAAATTAGAAATTAGCGGAGATTGAGGCCTGGCGGATAGCGAGAAGAAAGGATATGCTGAAGGGCAAGTTCCCATCTCCGGAGTTCTGACAGGTTGGTGTTAGTGGGAAGTATCCAGATAACCCGGACGGTGTAACACTGTGCCAAGATGTGCTGGCCGTGCACCAAGGCATGTTTAGCCACAGGGTGATCCTCATTACCAACAAACACTGTCTGCCTGTGTCCATTCATGCGAATGGACAGTTTGCTGCTGGTCATTCCCACATAGAACGCTTCACAGTGTAGGCAGGTCAGTTGGTAAATCACGTGGGTGCTTTCACACGTGGCTCTGCCTTTGATCGTGTACACCTTCCGGGTTACAGGACTGGAATAGGTGGTGGTGGGAGTATACAATTTTATCCCGTCGATATACACTCAATAATACGTAATAATACGTAAATCACTTCCAAACCATAACCAAAAAAATTTTTTTCCGCTTTGCTGCTATAAAATCCACCGTTTCCAGTCCACAAACAGTTCCTTTCAGCTATTAAACAACCCTTTCGGCAGTTTTAATAACTTTTGCTTTATTTCCATTTCCGTTTTTCTCACATCACCGATCATTTTTAGCCGCTTCCCACAGGTTTTAACGTCATTATTTCTTCATCAAACAATTGTTAGCTTCATTTCCATAATCTGCCACCACCAAACCACTCCTTTTAATACATCCTCACGTAGTTTTTTCGAAATTTTCCCGAATTTCTCCACCCTTTAACGTGTTTTGGCGGCAACACAACCACCTAACCTTTATGCACATCATTATCTACCTGCACAAGTTCACCACAGGATCAACATAGCCCAGCCCTAACCAACCCTTTTTCGCCTTTTTTCACACCAGATCTCCATTTGCTTTCTAATTTTACCTTTATCTCTCCCCATATATTTTTTCATATTTATTCTCATTTTCATTTCAGCCTCGTGTTCCACTTTCCACCTTCTAGTACCATGTCACCCTCACAACACCTTCACAACGACCCCATTAAGTTTTATTTACATTCCCTCCGCAAACATGCCTTCGCCCTAGCCAGATTACACTCCCATATTTTATTTTCTCAGGCTTGTCTGACATTTGGCATCACCCCCAAAGGCCTCACACTTAAAGTTCCCATCTCTGGCTGCAACCCTTCTTTCCATCAGTCCCTATACCAGTTCCAAACCAAACAATCCATTGCCCTCACCCACCTAATCCTTCACCTACACATCCACTCAGCCAATCAACACGCCCATCAACTCCTATCCTTTATAAAAATCCTCAATCTTTCCTCTCCCACATCCACACCTGTTGTTCAGAGCATCCTCCTACAGGCCAACCGCAAATTAGAGCAGCATGCCACCCTCCACCTTAAAAAACTATCCAATCTCCTGGTTTCCCACCTCCGGAAAGGCAACTCACTCACCCTTCACAACCTTTCCAGCAAACCTCAACCTCCTCTCATTGCACACAAACCCAGTCTCTCCCATCTACTCAATCTCCCACTTCCAGCTCCACTCCCTCCAAAACCTCAAAATTCCAATCAACGCAATCTGGAACCACAACACCCCAATTCAGTAGTTAACCTTTCCTCCAAACCTCTCTCCCAATCCGAAACCTCTGTCCTATCCAAAGGCCTCACCTTCAGCCCCACTCCCAGATTTAACCAAACAGCCCTCGTCAAAGATTTACTGTCCTACACCCGTACTCTCTGCTGGAAATATCACTTTGCCACGAAGAAAAATGATCCTAATCCTACTCCTAAGGATCCAACTCCCCAAGACACTATCCAAATTGAACCATGCCTGGAACAGTTCCGTCCTCCGTCACAGCGGGACCCACCTCCTCTTCCTCAAAATCACCCTCTCCTAACCTTCCAGGAATTTCTGACTTCCAGCCTTGCCTCTCAATCCTTTTTAAAAAACCTTAATCCTACTCCCAACATCACCACTGCTGAAGCCCAGGCTATCCGTGATCTGAAGGCTGACCGATCCATCGTCATTCTTCCGGCGGACAAGGGTTCCACAACTGTGGTACTTGATCGTCGGGAGTATGTGGCTGAGGGACTGCGTCAGCTTTCAGACAACACTACTTACAAAGTTTGCCAAGGCAATCCCATTCCTGATGTCCAGGCGGAGCTTCAAGGAATCCTCAGAACCTTAGGCCCCCTACAAAACCTTTCACCCGACTCCATCAACCTCCTGACCCCACCAACACCCCGCACCCCTACCTTCTACCTTCTTCCCAAAATTCACAAACCCAATCATCCCGGCCGTCCCATTGTAGCTGGTTACCAAGCCCCCACCGAACGCATCTCTGCCTACGTAGATCAACACCTTCAACCCATTACATGCAGTCTCCCATCCTTCATCAAAGACACCAACCACTTTCTCAAACGCCTGGAATCCCTACCCAGTCTGTTACCCCCGGAAACCATCCTTGTAACCATTGATGCCACTTCCTTATACACAAATATTCCGCATGTCCAGGGCCTCGCTGCGATGGAGCACTTCCTTTCACGCCGATCACCTGCCGCCCTACCTAAAACCTCTTTCCTCATTACCTTAGCCAGCTTCATCCTGACCCACAACTTCTTCACTTTTGAAGGCCAGACATACCAACAATTAAAGGGAACAGCCATGGGTACCAGGATGGCCCCCTCGTATGCCAACCTATTCATGGGTCGCTTAGAGGAAGCCTTCCTGGTTACCCAGGCCTGCCAACCCGAAGTTTGGTACAGATTTATTGATGACATTTTCGTGATCTGGACTCACAGTGAAGAAGAACTCCAGAATTTCCTCTCCAACCTCAACTCCTTTGGTTCCATCAGATTCACCTGGTCCTACTCCAAATCCCATGCCACTTTCCTTGACGTTGACCTCCACCTGTCCAATGGCCAGCTTCACACGTCCGTCCACATTAAACCCACCAACAAGCAACAGTACCTCCATTATGACAGCTGCCACCCATTCCACATCAAACAGTCCCTTCCCTACAGCCTAGGTCTTCGTGGCAAACGAATCTGCTCCAGTCCGGAATCCTTGAACCATTACACCAACAACCTGAAAACAGCTTTTGCATCCCGTAACTACCCTCCCGACCTGGTACAGAAGCAAATAACCAGAGCCACATCCTCATCTCCTCAAACCCGGAACCTTCCACAGAAGAACCCCAAAAGTGCCCCACTTGTGACAGGATACTTTCCGGGACTGGATCAGATTCTGAATGTGGCTCTCCAGCAGGGATACGACTTCCTCAAATCCTGCCCTGAAATGAGATCCATCCTTCATGAAATCCTCCCCACTCCACCAAGAGTGTCTTTCCGCCGTCCACCTAACCTTCGCAACCTCTTAGTTCATCCCTATGAAATCCCCAAACCACCTTCCCTACCCTCTGGCTCCTACCCCTGTAACCGCCCCCGGTGTAAAACCTGTCCCATGCACCCTCCCACCACCACCTATTCCAGTCCTGTAACCCGGAAGGTGTACACGATCAAAGGCAGAGCCACGTGTGAAAGCACCCACGTGATTTACCAACTGACCTGCCTACACTGTGAAGCGTTCTATGTGGGAATGACCAGCAACAAACTGTCCATTCGCATGAATGGACACAGGCAGACAGTGTTTGTTGGTAATGAGGATCACCCTGTGGCTAAACATGCCTTGGTGCACGGCCAGCACATCTTGGCACAGTGTTACACCGTCCGGGTTATCTGGATACTTCCCACTAACACCAACCTGTCAGAACTCCGGAGATGGGAACTTGCCCTTCAGCATATCCTTTCTTCTCGCTATCCGCCAGGCCTCAATCTCCGCTAATTTCTAATTTCAATTTGCCGCCGCTCATACCTCACCTGTCTTTCAACTTCATCTTTGCCTCTGTACATCCGCCCCGACTGACATCTCTGCCCAAAAAATGCCCAAACTCTTTGCCTTTACAAATGTCTGCTTGTGTCTGTGTATGTGTGGATGGATATGTGTGTGTGTGCGAGTGTATACCTGTCCTTTTTTCCCCCTAAGGTAAGTCTTTCCGCTCCCGGGATTGGAATGACTCCTTACCCTCTCCCTTAAAACCCATATCCTTTTGTCTTTCCTTCTCCTTCCCTCTTTCCTGACGAGGCAACCATTGGTTGCGAAAGCTAGAATTTTGTGTGTATGTTTGTGTTTGTTTGTGTGTCTATCGACCTGCCAGCGCTTTTGTTTGGTAAGTTTCATCATCTTTCTTTTTAGATATATTTTTCCCACGTGGAATGTTTCCCTCTATTATATTCATATATATATATATCTAAAAAGAAAGATGATGAAACTTACCAAACAAAAGCGCTGGCAGGTCGATAGACACACAAACATACACACAAAATTCTAGCTTTCGCAACCAATGGTTGCCTCGTCAGGAAAGAGGGAAGGAGAAGGAAAGACAAAAGGATATGGGTTTTAAGGGAGAGGGTAAGGAGTCATTCCAATCCCGGGAGCGGAAAGACTTACCTTAGGGGGAAAAAAGGACAGGTATACACTCGCACACACACACATATCCATCCACACATACACAGATAATGTCTGCTTGTGTCTGTGTATGTGTGGATGGATATGTGTGTGTGTGCGAGTGTATACCTGTCCTTTTTTCCCCCTAAGGTAAGTCTTTCCGCTCCCGGGATTGGAATGACTCCTTACCCTCTCCCTTAAAACCCATATCCTTTTGTCTTTCCTTCTCCTTCCCTCTTTCCTGACGAGGCAACCATTGGTTGCGAAAGCTAGAATTTTGTGTGTATGTTTGTGTTTGTTTGTGTGTCTATCGACCTGCCAGCGCTTTTGTTTGGTAAGTTTCATCATCTTTCTTTTTAGATATATATATATATGAATATAATAGAGGGAAACATTCCACATGGGAAAAATATATCTAAAAAGAAAGATGATGAAACTTACCAAACAAAAGTGCTGGCAGGTCGATAGACACACAAACAAACACAAACATACACACAAAATTCAAGCTTTCGCAACCAACGGTTGCTTCGTCAGGAAAGAGGGAAGGAGAGGGAAAGACGAAAGGATGTGGGTTTTAAGGGAGAGGGTAAGGACTCATTCCAATCCCGGGAGCGGAAAGACTTACCTTAGGTGGAAAAAAGGACAGGTATACACTTGCATACACACACATACCCATCCGCACATACACAGACACAAGCAGACATTTGTAAAGGCAAAGAGTATGGGCAGAGATGTCAGTCGAGGCGGAAGCAAAGAGGCAAAGATGTTATTGAAAGACAGGTGAGGTATGAATGGCGGCAACTTGAAATTAGCGGAGGTTGAGGCCTGGCGGATAACGAGAAGAGAGGATATACTGAAGGGCAAGTTCCCATCTCCGGAGTTCTGACAGGTTGGTGTCAGTGGGAAGTATCCAGATAACCCAGATGGTGTAACACTGTGCCAAGATGTGCTGGCCGTGCACCAAGGCATGTTTAGCCACAGCGTGATCCTCATTGCCAACAAACACTGTCTGCCTGTGTCCATTCATGCGAATGGACAGTTTGTTGCTGGTCATTCCCACTTAGAAAGCTTCACAGTGTAGGCAGGTCACTTGGTAAATCACGTGGGTGCTTTCACACGTGGCTCTGCCTTTTGATCGTGTACACCTACCTCACCTGTCTTTCAACAACATCTTTGCCTCTTTGCTTCCACCTCGACTGACATCTCTGCCCATACTCTTTGCCTTTACAAATGTCTGCTTGTGTCTGTGTATGTGCGGATGGATATGTGTGTGTATGCGAGTGTATACCTGTCCTTTTTTCCCCCTAAGGTAAGTCCTTCCGCTCCCGGGATTGGAATGACTCCTGACCCTCTGCCTTAAAACCCACATCCTTTCGTCTTTCCCTCTCCTTCCCTCTTTCCTGATGAAGCAACCGTTGGTTGCGAAAGCTAGAATTTTGTGTGTTGTATGTTTGTGTTTGTTTGTGTGTCTATCGACCTGCCAGCGCTTTTGTTTGGTAAGTCTCATTATCTTTGTTTTTATATATAATGTATGCAGAAAGCAGGATGTGGACTGGCAACCTTTCATATAAACTTGTCTCTATCACTGTCTGGCAGTTACAGCACTGTCGATGCTATGCCGTGACTGAAAAATGTACCTGGCTTTGAAATACTGAATAAACTTTCAAAGCTTTGAAAGGAATCTTTTATTGGCGAAAGCCAAAGACTAACACGGATTCTCTGATTCATAGGAATTGCTCCGCCATAAAATTTGTTAGATTTTTAAAATCAGAATGTGACATACCAGTGACTATGGCTTTGCATTAGTAAGCTTATATTATTAACTATTAATAATGCAGCACAACATATAATTCATCCTCTGCTGGATGTAGTGCAGTACACAATGTGAAAACATATCGTGAAATGTTTGTGACCAGCTTCACTGTTTAGTATGATACGAATACAGAAACCTAAATGTTTGGACTAGTATAGACATGGATGTGAACAATGAACACTTAAGTTGCAAACATGTTGTCTCAGTCATAAACAATGTTACAAACAGGAACATGTTTTTAAACTTCGTGTCAACACGATAGACTTGGCAACTCTCTAAAGCTGACTGTAGGCACTGCTCCTTATTGGTGACTTTGGACAAACAATTTCACAGCAGTGACAATCAGATAGAGTACCTTACAAAAACCACTCTCACTGTCAGTGAATGTTCCATGACGAATCCCAGACACAGTTTTGTGCGAAGAGGTGCCGTGTCTTTCAACCAATTTCCAAAGAGGATAACTGTGAGCCTTGTAAACAAATTCGTGTGACTAGATGTCAAACTTATAAAGATAGCAAAAAGGCATCTTGGTTCTTTTTTGTTGATTCTTTTAAATATTTAACTCCTTCTGCTTTTTGGTATAATCTTTGTCACGTTACTGACTGAAAGATCCCTCTTACAATGTCCCATCTGACCATTGCAAACACGGGAATAGTGTGTTGTGTCGCTATCTCGAACTCCTCGGACAGGCACTCTGCAGAGATCTTAAGTTCTGCTCTTTACTATTCCGCCTACCTATCTCACAAATGCTACAGTGCTGTGTTTACTGTGATGGAGATAGAATGTGCCCTTTCATCATCATGAACCTGCTCCATGATGCTCCAGATGTTGTGGATCCTATCTTCCGATGGCGAGCATGTTCTCCTCTGTACAAACAGTTATATGTCAGGGTGCATACGACCCGGGACAACTGGGAGATCCGGGAAAAACCCGAGAATTTTTTCATCCAGGAGAAAACCGGGAAAAACCCGGGAGTTTTTTAGAATTCCGGGAATTTTTCATTGCTTTTGTTTCGAGTTAAATTTTTCTAATTTTAACTTGTAAGAACCGATACTCTAACAAAGGGTACTACTGCGTCCCGCTACTGCAGAATAATACTGCCGCAATAAAACATGAACGAGAGAAAAAAAGGAAAATAAAACTTAAACTGCAAAAGGAAATGTACCATATACAGCAACAAAATACAGTGCTCATACAAGCGTCTGCCAACACCAAAACATGTCAAAGGCTTTAGGAAGAATATGCAATGCTTCGTAACAACAAATTGCCTCCGATGAGCGTGACGTCACAACTGTTTACATTAGATTCGTTTTAGCAGTCACGAGCGGGATCATGCGCATGCACAGTTGAGTAGTACCTTCTCCCGATTCTGGCTACAGAAATGTGTAAGCAGACGCTGCAAGCAGCTAGATGCTACCAGGAAAAATTTTACTGGAGCATCCAAGCTGCCAGATTCATACATGCGCAGCAGGCCCAGATCTGGGAGGAGGGAGGGTGGGGGCAAATCCATATTCTTGAGGGAAACAACCTCGTTTCACAAAGCGCCTAGCATCTAGCGCACGTTATTCTATCGAATTTTCATATGACTTTGAAATGGTTTTTGAAAATTTTTGAACACATTCTAAGTTGATTTCTGAATGGATTGTAAGTTGATTTGTGAATGTGTGCAAACTTTTCTACAGACAAAAGGGGCTATACGAGCTGAGCGGAGTAAGGCCGAACGGATGAATGCCAACCGCTGTCTGATTGTGTAGTTCACTGGGTTTGCGAATGATGAGTGTTGTTATAATTACTAGCAAAATCCATTGATTCAGACTACCGGAGTGGAAATAAACGAATAACAGGTAAGAAAGATTACGTATTACCTTCTCGGTGTATCCAAGAAAATGAAATTTTGACACAAAATTTTTGGCCAGATCACAATACTAGTAAGGGTCAATTGTACAGTCCACGGCTAACAGCCGCTTTAAATTGTATTCTGGAAGTAGGGCGGAAAACGCATTGTACGAACACGTAATAACGCGTAACGGAGGCATAATCGCGTGGTCCCAGTGATTCTGGCAGAGTTAGTGAACTTAACCGGCGAATAAGCTTTGACATTAGCAGGAATAGTTACGGACTTAGTGGTAACAAGACTGTTTGTTAGAATGAGGAAGGAGAAGAAACGGGGACATCACACAAATTATGGAAGAATATGAAGATTCCAAGTTTGTATAAAAATTTCGTACTACTTTTCGATATCATGCCTGAGAAACTGGAGCGTATGAATGAAGTGTGAAACTATTTCCTAACGTAAAGCTTTTTGCTTTTAGTAGACCTAACAAACATTTGATATTGGTACTTTGTGAATTATATTCTGTCATTATAAAAATGACCGTTTGTGCCAAAACAGTCCCGTTTATTTGGTGTGTTACAATTGTCGCAGTATTAGAAAGGCCTATTTTGTTTTAGCTAGCAGACAGTGACAAAATAGGTGTAATCAGATCAGGAAATCACACCAGTCTTGGGTCCTATTTGTATTAACAGCTTTTCCAGTATTAAACGATGACATTTCGATTTTACTTTGATGAGGTAATAGATTCTTTCGCAGAAAGGAAAGCATGCCATGTAAAGCTTTAGCAAGATCAGAGAAAAAAATTCTAGGAGCTAAGAATTGAAGAAATGTGTATTCTCTTGCTTGTCTCGTGTCTTCACTGGTTTTATGTAATCTATATTTAATCTTGCATGAATGTCAAGAGCTCAGATGAAGACCCAGTTCTAAGCAAAGAAGAAAGGCGGAAGGTGTATATAGACGGTCTATACAAGGGCGATGTACTTGAGGACAGTATTATGGAAATGGAAGAGGATGTAGATGAAGATGAAATGGGAGATACGATACTGCGTGAAGAGTTTGACAGAGTGCTGAAAGACCTGAGTCGAAACAAGGCCCCAGGAGTAGACAACATTCCATTAGAACTACTGACGGCCTTGGGAGAGCCAGTCATGACAAAACTCTACCATCTGGTGAGCAAGATGTATGAGACAGGCGAAATGCCTTCAGACTTCAAGAAGAACATAATAATTCCAATCCCAAAGAAAGCAGGTGTTGACAGATGTGAAAATTACCGAACTATCAGTTTAATAAGTCACAGCTGCAAAATACTAACACGAATTCTTTGTAGATGAATGGAAAAACTGGTAGAAGTCGACCTCGGGGAAGATCAGTTTGGATTCCGTAGAAATGTTGGAACACGTGAGGCAATACTGACCCTACGACTTATCTTTGAAGAAATATTAAGGAAAGGCAAACCTATGTTTCTAGCATTTGTAGACTTAGAGAAAGCTTGTGGCAATGTTGACTGGAATACTCTCTTTCAAATTCTAACGGTGGCAGGGATAAAATACAGGGAGCGAAAGGCTATTTACAATTTGTACAGAAACCAGATGGCAGTTATAAGAGTCGAGGGACATGGAAGGGAAGCAGTGGTTGGGAAGGGAGTAAGACAGGGTTGTAGCCTCTCCCCGATGTTGTTCAATCTGTATATTGAGCAAGCAGTAAAGGAAACAAAAGAAATTCGGAATAGGTATTAAAATCCATGGAAAAGAAATAAAAACTTTGAGGTTGTAATTCTGTCAGAGACAGCAAAGGACTTGGAAGAGCAGTTGAACAGAATGGACAGTGTCTTGAAAGGAGGATGTAAGATGAATATCAACAAAAGCAAAACGAGGATCATGGAATGTAGTCGAATTAAGTCGGGTGATGCTGAGGGAATTAGATTAGGAAATGAGACGCTTAAAGTAGTAAATGAGTTTTGCTATTTGGGGAGCAAAATAACTGATGATGGTCGAAGTAGAGAGGATATAAAATGTAGACTGGCAATGGCAAGGAAAGTGTTTGTGAAGAAGAGGAATTTGTTAACATCGAGTATAGATTTAAGTGTCAGGAAGTCATTTCTGAAAGTATTTGTATGGAGTGTAGCCATGTATGGGAGTGAAACATGGACGATAAATAGTTTGGACAGGAAGAGAATAGAAGCTTTTGAAATGTGGTGCAACAGAAGAATGCTGAAGATTAGATGGGTGGATCACGTAACTAATGAGGAGGTATTGAATAGAATAGGGGAGAAGAGGGGTTTGTGGCACAACTTGACAAAAAGAAGCGACCAGTTGGTAGGACATGTTCTGAGGCATCATGGGATCACAAATTTAGTATTGGAGGGCAGTGTGGAGGGTAAAAATCGTATAGGGAGACCAAGAGATGAATACACTAAGCGGATTGAGAAGGATGTAGGTTGCAGTAAGTACTGGGAGATGAAGACACTTGCACAGGATAGAGTAGCATGGAGAGCTGCATCAAACCAGTCTCAGGACTGAAGACCACAACAACAACATATTTAATGTTATGTCACACAAAGTAGCAAGTTGTTAGCTGATAAGGAATAAAGAGTGTAAATTTTCTGGAAAAAAAAAAAAAAAAAAAAAAACCACACAAAGATGATGTGACTGTAGGATGAAGGCTTTCACGACCGGGTGACATGGCTGTTGATATACTTTCCGGGATGTGAGGTCGTGGTCCAAGCACTTTTCTGCTCCTTACGTTTCGTCCAGGGCTGCGCTGGACTTCCTCAGAGGCGCTGCTCCGCTGAGTCTTGCCGACTGACTGGTTGGGTGTCTGAGAGCGACTTATATATTGTGAGAAAGAGGGCGTGGTTCAGGTAACACGTGATGAGCAGTGATAATCCGTAGCAAAGATAAGGTTGACTATCGATTACCACCTTGTCAAAGATAAAAATTGTTAGCAATTTTGTAGAGCCACTGTCCATGTATCGCTAAGTTTCATAGCCTCCTCTTTCCTATTAAAATTATCGTGATGTTTATAAATTTCAATAGCTTCTCTATATAGCCGTGGATAGTAATTTAACGTAGTAGATAAAACTTCGGTATCCGAAAACTTCACTTGGTGGTTGCCTGGTTGAAGAGCGTGTTCCGCTACAGCTGATTTTTCTATTTTTCCAAGTCGACAAAGACTTTTATGCTCTTTCAGTTGCGTGTTTACGCTTCTTTTTGTAGTACCAATATAAACTTTACCACAGGTACATGGAATTTTATACACACCACATGTCAACAGGGGAGGGCGTTTATCCTTCACAGATCGTAGTACTTGACTTATTTTCTTTGTTGGTTTAAAGACCGGTTTTATGTCGTGTTTTCGTAAAATCTTACCGATCCGATCTGTTACTTTTTTAATAAAAGGGAGAACTACTGTATTTCTCTGTCGTTGTGGTTCATTCTTATCTTTTGGTCTTCTGTTCCTTGGATGCAAAATTCTATTTATCTCTTTTCTTGGGTAGCCGTTTTTTTCAAAAGCCTGCTTCAGATGTTTCACTTCAGCGTCCAAATGTTCAGGTGTACATATCCGCAAGTTTCTTTTGCGAGAGATCCTACAGCCAGTGTACTTAAGAAAACAAATAATTTGATTAAGTCATCTACCTCTATCCGAAAAGAAGATAAAAGAACTTTGTTGAAAAGTGAAGCTGTGTGTCCTCGATTGTATATCAAAAGCGATGATGTTCTTTCCAAACGAAAGCGCTGGCAGGTCGATAGACACACAAACATACACACAACATTCTAGCTTTCGCAACCAACGTTGATAGACACAACCGTTGGCTCCAAAAGATGAAATGGGAGATTGCGAAAGCTAGAATTTTGTGTGTATGTTTGTGTTTGTTTGTGTGTCTATCGACCTGCCAGCGCTTTCGTTTGGTAAATCACATAAGATTCTGTAACTTACCAAACGAAAGCATTGGTACGTTGATAGAAACAATAACAAAGACAAACATACACACAAAATTCTAGCTTTTGCAACCCATGGTTGCTTCATCAGGAAAGAGGGAAGGAGAGGGAAAGACGAAAGGATGTGGCTTTTAAGGGAGAGGGTGAGGCGTCATTCCAATCCCGGGAGCGGAAAGACTTACCTTAGGGGAAAAAAGGACAGGTATACACTCGCACACACACAAATACATCCATCCACACATACAGACACAAGCAGACATATTTAAAGACAAACAGTTTGGGCAGAGATGTCAGTCGAGGCAGAAGTGTAGAGGCAAAGAAGTTGTTGAAAGACAGGTGAGGTATGAGTGGCAGCAACTTGAAATTAGCAGAGATTGAGGCCTGGCGGATGACGAGAAGAGAGGATATACTGAAGGGCAAGTTCCCATCTCCGGAGTTCGGATAGGTTGGTGTTGGTGGGAAGTATCCAGATAACCCGGACGGTGTAACACTGTGCCAAGATGTGCTGGCTGTGCACCAAGGCATATATATAAAAAAACAAAGATGAGGTGACTTACCGAACAAAAGCGCTGGCAGGTCGACAGACACACAAACAAACACAAACATACACACAAAATTCAAGCTTTCGCAACAAACTGTTGCCTCATCAGGAAAGAGGGAAGGAGAGGGGAAGACGAAAGGAAGTGGGTTTTAAGGGAGAGGGTAAGGAGTCATTCCAATCCCGGGAGCGGAAAGACTTACCTTAGGGGGAAAAAAGGACGGGTATACACTCGCACACACGCACATATCCATCCACACATACAGACACAAGCAGACCTCTAATTACATAATTACAGAAGGCTAAAATGTGTTATTAGTTTCAGATTTTATTTTATTTCCACCTTTCTGACAGTCAAGCATTAATTGCCTTGCAGAACTATGAAGTTCTTTTTGTCAGTTTGCTAAAGAAATTTTTTTTTATTAATATTTTCTGCTGGGGCAAACAATATATTTGAAACAAAGTGTTTAATTTCACACACTGTTTGCTGCATTTCAAGTGCACATTTTCAACTTCTAGCACGTATGGCATTGTGCCAAAAAAAAGAACCAAACATGAGATAACACAGTACTGCTACTCCAAGAAAATTTACATTCTGAAAACCACATTGAAAAGCTTAATATCAGGTCATGGCCTACTTCACTAGGAATCTGGACAAACGAATGTGCGCATTTTAGTATGGGTAACGAAATTCCAATGCTCGTGGAGTATCCTCTGATGTTATGTTTTGTTTCTTTAATGACATAATGTAAGATCTTTTAATATTTTACACGTATGAACACAAGGGCTCCCTACAACATCGTAGCTGCACACGTGCGGTTACGCCTGTCATCTGGCGCTCTCTGGCAACTGCAAAAACAAACCTATTTCTAACAGGTTGCAGGAAAATATTTCGAATGGTGGTTTGAAAAACGTTACTATCGAAGTAAATTTCCTTTTACACAAGTTGAACTATGTGCGAGGATGTACGATGAATTTCTTAAATCACAGACAGTTTGACTCTCATTTAAAAATAAACTCTTTGGTGGCGAGCCATTTAGATGAATTTCGAGCCCAGAAGATCAGACATTTATGTCGTTATTAAAAATTTTAGCAGCACATTTGTGTGATGTATCTTAAATTGTAGTACGCGCATAAAATACCAACATTATATGTGAAAGCTTAGCCTCTCTTCCACTGTATTAATCTTATAGACCAATGTTATATGTGAAAACTTTACTTTTTGTGTAGCAACACTATGTATAAGGTAAACCATTAACTTTTTCTGTTTGTGTGTTCGCGCTACTGAACAGTGATGTTGCTATTGGCTGACTACATCACGTGTCCTAAGCCCTGAATACCCGCTGTCATCGGCTGGCGAGATCACATGACATGAACTATGACTGGCTTACAAAAGTGCATAGCAACTCGATTTCAATGCTTCGGAAAGTAACATGCAGTGTTTGATGGAATTTGAATTTATACTTTCGTAATACAAAAATATGCAGCCTACAAGTTGCTACACATCCAAGATCTTTCCTAAAAGTGTTTTTTTCCCTGTGTTTCATTTTCTAAAGTGCCAGGAAATTCTACGCCCGTGTATAAAACCATAACCATTCAAAGGACTGTAAGTTATACAGTTCCGAGAGAAAATATACTGTCAGTTAACAGGGAAAAAGTATGTTTTCACCCGGGAGAAAATGTATTTTTAACCAGGAAATCTGGGAATTTTTTTCCTTGTCCGCATATACACCCTGTTTTGGAATTGCAACGCCCACTTGTAGTCTTACTTCAGGAAATAAAATTGTGCCCTCACATCCGCTTTGAGCTTTCGCGCTTCTTCCCAGTCCATTTTGGCATTCGCCTCGAGGTCGGCATTCCATCTCATGGGGGAGCCATGCTGCTCATACGGGATGATGTTCATTGTCAACCCATCCCCTGACTACCCGTCTTCAAGCTGTTGCAGTTCACCTCTTCCTTCCTCCCTTGAGCTTTTCCCTTTGTACCGTTTGCATCCCTCCATAATTCTGTCAGACTTCCTCCAACGTATTGGGCAGCTACCTCACCCATTTCTGCTGCTCAGTGACTTTAATGTGCACCATCCTCTTTGGAGTTCTCCCAGAAGCTGTTAGAGAGGTGCCCTCTTTGCTGATCGTAATCGACTTAACCATATGTGCCTTAACATGGGAGCGTCCACGTTCCTTTCAGATTCCACGCACACCTATTCTCATTTGGAACTATCCTTCTGCACTGCCCAGCTTGCCCATTGACCCGAGTGGTCTCTTCTCTCTGACACATACTCAAGCGACCATTTCCCGTGTGCTATCAGTTTGCTGACTCGTACTCTACATACGTCCACACCTAGGCAGCTTTCTAAGGCTGACTGGAGGCTTTACTCCTCCCTGGTGATCTTCGACATCTAACATTTACCCAGTTGTGGTGACCAGGTAGCATATCTTACAAGTGTTCTCCCCACCACTGCAGAATCTTCCGTTCCTCACATTTCCTCTTTACCTTGCTGTGTCCAGGTCCCTTGGTGGACTTAGGCATGCCATGATGCCATTCATGCGCGGAGACATGCTCTCTCCATTTTTAACCATCGTCCTACAATGACAAAGTTCATTCGTTATAAACAGTTGTGTGTACAGTTTTGTCGTGTTCTTCTGGATGCAAAGAAAAGCTAGCTGGATTTCATATGCTAGTTCTTTTAACAGTTCCACTCCCTCTTTTGTTGTGTGGTCCAGCCTCTGATGGCTGTCTGGGACCACGGTCCGTTCCAGAGTTTCGGGCCTGGCAGTAGCAGACGGTGTTATAATGGACCCTATTGCTATCTCCAACACGTTGGGCTGCCATTTTGTGGAGATTTTGAGCTGCTGCTCGCTATCACCCTGCCTTCCTCCATTGGAAATGAGTGGAAGAGGTTTGGGCAATACTCTTCTTTTCTCAGAATCATGAGTGCTACAATGTCACATTTACTATGAGGAAGGTAGACCATGCTCTCATTTTTTCCCAATCCTCCACCCCGGGGGCTGTAAAATTTTCACATTCAGAAGTTGCAGAACCTCTTTTTTACGGGCAAGCACCTTCTCCTTCACACGTACAGTTGTGTCTGGGCAGAGGGCATGTTTCTCAGATGCTGGCGTGAAGCCACTGTCGTACCCATACCTACGCGTGGTAAGGACAAACACCTTCCTTCTAGTTATCGCTCCATTTTTCTCACCAGCTGGTTTTGCAAGGTGATGGAATGTATGATTCATGCCCAGCTGATATGGTAGCTCAAGTCTCACAATTTCCTGACCACTACACAGTGTGGATTTTGATTTCAGGTGCTCCGTTCTGCAGTTGACCATCTTGTTACCTTGTCAACCCATGTCATGAATGGTTTTCTGCAGAAATACCAGATTGTGGCCATGTTTTTTGATTTGGAGAAAGGGTCATTCCATGTCAAGTCACCCAAGCCTTGACACCAACCATGTCAGATTTTGATGAAACTTGGTACAATTACTTCTTTTATCATCCTGAAAGCACTTGTAAAATTTTTTTGCTCTATCTCTTATAGTTTTTTTTAATAAATTTTTAAAGTTTTTAGATTTGGCGTTGTTTCAGCAGTCGGAAATCGTAACTTAAACGTGTCCTCACAACTAAAAAAATTTGTATGTTAAAGAATACTCAAGATATCAGTATGAAATTTTGGAATAAGTTTGTGTATTGTATCTAAATGTTAAAAAAATTACCATAAAGATATATTAAAATCTTCCAAATGAAAAAAAATTACAAGTAGTTGTTGGTTTTTTGTTTTGTTTAGTTTTACAAAAACTGCGATATCTAGAGTCTCAGACCTGATAGAAAGCTCAAATTTGTTTTAAAATACTCTTAATTGTATAGGCTATTAGATCAAAGAAAAATTATGTTGGCTTTTTAACCTGTTCAATAGTTATCTAATTTTTTAAATAATATTAATTATATTTTAAAAATAAAAACTACCAAGTGACTTAGACACCAAAAATATGTTTTTGTCTTCTTGGAGTAACAATGTATGCTTGGATTTTGTTTTGTTATTCCTGTGTTTTGAAGTAAAAAATTATTACAGTGTTAAATAGTGCTTGGATAGTATTTTATTAAGTTTATTCGAACTTTCAGTAAGTATTGTTACTTAGTTTACAGAGATTCTTTTCCAATATCCTATAAAAGTAACCAGAACAGTAATCAGACCAAAAGTGAAATCAGTATGTCAGATATTCAGACCCGTAGCGTAGGGTTATTTAAAAAATCTGACTGTTTCCAAACAACCTACACACCTTCAAAAAAGTTACAACCGGTACCTGGATTGAGTGAGGAAGAAAAAAATTCGATCCACTTACGATCTGGAATTAATCTGTGTGAATTTAAGAATATATGTTCACACCACAGCTACTACTTTTTAAATGTTTTTGAAAAGTATCAAACAACATGTGTAGACCCACTAAAAAAAAAAACACAACACAAAAAGCCCATCAAAAGTCGTTGAGAAGTGTAGGCTTGGATCTTTCTAAACAATTACTGACAAAAAATAGTAGCATAAAACCTGGACAAAAGCTTTGCTCAACATGCCGTAACTTTTGTGAGGAAAAATTAAGAGTTGAAGTCAATGAAAGTGAAACAGATGATGAAGTCATGGTTGAATTAGAATCATGGGAATCCAGAAATGAATCCCTTGTACAAACAAACATTGCTCTTGATAATTTAGGTTTAACACCGATAAAGCTTCATGGCTTGTCAGAACAAAGTAAAGGGTCTTATTTTAAAAGGAAGGTTAGTAGTATTGAAAAGACTGCAAAAAAGGCGGTTTCAAAAGCATTAAAATATGATGCACCAAGTTCTGATGACGACGAAGAAGATACAAGTGTGGTTGAGAAAGCAAAGGATTTTGATGTAATGATTTCTCTTATGAAAGAGAAGATGTCATCTGTTGGAGGTCTAGAAAAATCCAGATTCTGACCTTGGCTCCAGATTCTTGGAGTCGAAATAAAGTGATGAAAGAATTTAATGTAAGTGAGTACATGGTGCGACAAGCTAGAAAGTTAAAATCTGAAAAGGGTATTTTGGAAACTCCTGGTCCAAAAAAAAGGTAAAACACTTTCTGAAAATACAGTAAGACTTGTAACAGATTTTCATGAAAAGGATGAAAGTTCCAGAGTGCTACCTGGAACAAAAGACAAAGTAAGTGTTCAAAAAAATGTGTACATGCAAAAAAGACTCATTTTGTGTAACTTGAGAGAACTCTATTATTCTTTCAAATGGGATAATCCCAAGGTAGAAGTAGGATTTTCAAAATTTTGTTTCTTAAGACCTAAATGGTGTATCCTTGCTGGTGCTGCAGGCACACACACTGTATGTGTATGCAGTATCCACCAGAATGTTAAACTATTATTGGATGCTGTGAAAATTGAAGAATCTTATAAAGACCTAATTAAGATGCTTGTGTGCAACACGGAAAACCAAAACTGCATGCTACATCATTGCGACAGCTGTCCTGCAAATGCTGCACTAACTGAGTACTTAATTGAAAAACTAAGCGAAGATTATGATTTAGAAGAAGAAATTGTAATCAGTCATTGGGTTAACACAGACAGGGCAGAAATGATCAAACAGTCTATCAGTGTTGAAGACTACATTTCTTTATTGGTTAGGGCATTGGAAAAGCTCACCTCGCACTCGTTTATAGCAAAATCCCAATCAGCAGCCTTTAAAAGATTGAAAGAAGACCCACCACCCAAAACAGCAATTATTGTGATGGATTTCAGTGAAAATTATTCCTTTGTTATACAAATGAGATCCAAAGTTACCACTGGAATAGAGGTGGTTCTACTCTACACCCAGTTGGAGTTTTCCTAGGAAATGAAGAAAACAATGTTTTTGTTTCCAACCACTGTTTTAGTAGTGATGACCAAGAACATGACACTGGTTTTGTTAACTTTGTACAAAAAGAAATTACAAAGTGGCTGTCATTACATCATACTGACACTGACTCAGTTCACTACTTTACAGATGGTTGTGCTGGGCAGTACAAAAATAGAAACAGTTTTAAAAATTTGACTGAACACTTGAGAGACTTTAATTTGAAGGCCCAACACTCTTTTTTTGCAACAAGTCATGGGAAGTTAATTTGTGATGGCCTAGTAGGAACTATTAAAAGAATTTTAAGGAATGCCAGTCTACAGCTTTCAGATGAAGAACAAATAATGACAGCAGTCGATGTGTACAAGTTTTGTGAAAAAAATATTGAAAACATTCATTTTCACTTTATTGACAAAAAAGAAGCTGATTTGCTACGGTTAAAACTAGAAAATCGTTTTTTCAGCAACCCGAACCATACCTGGAACAAGAAGTTTTCATAACTTCAAACCACTTCCAACAAACAACCTTGAAATAAGAAGGACTACAGATAGTGTAAGACCCTCCTTAGTCTTTTCCTTCCATTCTTCTTCTGATTGGATTCGTGTTGAACCATGCAAATCATGATGGTAACTGGTACTTTGGACAGGTAAAAACAATATTCAATGATGAAGAAGATGCAGAAATTCTATTTCTACATCCTTCAGGACCAGCTGCATCATTTTATTGGCCTGAAAGAGAAGATTCTTGCATAGTGCCTTTGGAGCACATAGTCTGTGTAGTAGACGCACCTCAATCAAGCGGCACTGGAAGAATGTATTACTTCAAAAAAGACTGTATCAAAAGACCTGAAAGCTCTTGGATGAAGTGGAAAAACAGTTTGAATCAGCATTAATGTTTATTAAAAAGACAAAATTACTCAAAAAATTCAATGTTTCAAGCAATCAGTTGGGTTATACATAAGTGTTGTAAGAACACTATCTTTGTACATAATTCTAATGTAATCTACTATAATTAATAAACATGTTAAAAAGCCATCATTATTTTTGTTTTATCAAGTAGCCTATATGTTTAAGAGTAAATTAAAACAAATTTGAGCATTCTATCAGGTCTGAGACTCTAGATATTGCAATTCTTATAAAACAAAACATCCGTTAAAAAAAAAAAAAAAAAAAAATACATATATATATTTTTTTTCATAGAAAATATTAATATATTTTAATAGTATCATTTTTATCTTCAAATATGTATAATAAATAAACTTGCTGCAAAAATTCATGATGTTATCTAAAAGAGTTTTTAAGATAAGCAATTTTAAAGTTTTGAATACAAATTAAATTTACCATTTCCAAAGGTTCGGAAAACGCAAAACAAAAACTTTAAAAATTTATAAAAAAAAACTATAAGAGATACAGCAAAAAATTTTGCAGTTGTTGTCAGGATGGTATTAGAACCATTTGAGCCAAATTTCATGAAAATCTAAGGAGGTGGGTGTAAAATTTATTTTTTATTGGGTGATTTGATATGGAATGACCCGAAAGCCTGCAACACCTGCTGGAGGACTGGTATCCCCTATACACTGTACACATGTGGCTACCGTGAGCTCCAGCCCCATTTCCTTGAGGAAATTTTAAAAGACCAAGTTTTCAAGATACCTTTAGCCAGGAAAACTGTGTGCCTCATGGTTCCATCTTGAGCGTTGTCATCTTTGCTCTCGCCATTAATCTTATAATGGCCTGTCCCCTGCCCGATCATCTCGGGCTCCCTTTTTGTTGACAATTTTGCATCTATTGCAGTTCTGCACGAACCTGTCTCATTGAGCGAGGTCTTCAGTGAGTATAGATCATCTTTACTCATGGAGCATTGACACTGGCTTTCATTTTTTCACTGACAAAACCATTTGTACGAATTTCTGGCAGCGCTGTTGGTTTCTCCCTCTATATTTACATCTCGGGCCTGTTGCTCTTCCGTTTGTTGAACCTACAAAATTCCTGGGGCTCCTGCTCGACAGGCAACTTTCTTTGTCGTCCCCCGTGTTTTACTTGGCAGCCTGCTGTATGCAGTCCCTCAATGTCCTGTGTGTCCATAATGGTACTTCCTGGGATTCAGATCGTACACCCTTATACATTTGTAATGATACCTTGTCTGTTCAAAACTAGACTGGGGGTGCTTTGTTTGTGCATCCCTCTTACACCGTCTCAGTACTGTCCCCCATTGTGGCACCCGTTTTGCCACTGGCGCCTTTTACACTAGCCCGGTTGAAAGTCTGCATGCAGAAGCTGCCGAACCACCGCTGTTCTACTGCCGTGACTTTCTCCTCAGCCGATACGCGTGCTGTTAGTGTGCCACGTGTGGCCACCCGTCCCGTGTCTCTTTCTTCGATGACTCCTTTGATCGCCAGTATGGGGTGCATCCCTCTTCTATCGTACCTCCTGGAGTTCGCTTTCAGCTCTTGCTCTAGCAGATTAACTTCTCGCTCCCTGCAACTTTCCCGGTGGGTGTGAACCCAGCTCTAACCTTGGCTTCGTGCAGTGGCCCGTGTTCACTTTGGCCTCATTCCTATCCTAAGGACACTACTCCAGCCTCTCTTTATCGCCATCAGTTTCCCGACCTTCACACGGAACTTCGTAATAGTACCTTTGTGTAAATTGATGGCTCTAGGACTGACTGCATTGTCGGGTGTGCTTTCGTCATTGGCGTCAACATTTTTCAGTATTGGCTTCTGACACACTGCTCAGTATTTACAGCAGACCTCTTCGCCCTGTATCAGGCCATGGAGTGCATTTGGCGACACAGGCTTTTCAATTGTATCATCTGCTCAGACTCTATCAGTGCCCTTCAAATTCTCTGTGCACTGTACACCGTCCATCCATTAATGCAACGCGTCCAGGAAAAGTGTTACTTACTCACTCTTGATGGAGCCGCTGTGATGTTTGTGTGGGTTCGTGGTCATGCCAATCTGATGGGAAATGAGGCTGCTGCCAAGGCTACAGTCCTCGTACCTCAGCCTACTTGTTCTTATATTCACTCTGTCGATCTGTGTGTTGTCGTCTGTCAGGAGGTTGTGTTGCTTTGGCATCACCACTGTTGCTCCCTTCGTGGGGATAAGCTCCAGGTCATTAAGCCTCTCACAGCAGCTTGGACAACCTCCTCTTGGCCCTCCTGCCACAAGGTGATCATTTTAACTAGGTTGCATATTGGGCACGCCCTTTTAGCCATCTCCATATGTTAAGTGGTGCTTCCCCATCACTTCGTGCACATTGCACCCAACTTTTAACTGTCTGTCGTTTCGTGACTGAATTCCTCTTTTTTAAAGAAGAAAACTGTTTACATTCCTGTTTGGGTTTGCCATCTGAGTTATCGGCTGTTTTAGCGAACGATGCATGGGTTGCCAACCATGTTTTTTTATCTGTCATAGCAATATTAGTTCTGGACCTCCGTTTCTCTAGGGTGTACTTTATAGACCTTTCTCCACGTACCTGTTTTTAGCTGGCTTATCTTCCGTCGATTGGCAGTGACGTATAGTTGTTTTTAACTCCTCTCTTTGTCTTTGTATTTCACAGTTTTGGCATTGGTGCATATTACCCTAGTTGTTTTTGCACCCTAAAACAAAACAAACTCACTCCTAGGTTGCAGCCTGAACTCAGCTGATCATAGCCAAAAGTGCGTTCAACAATTCACGAACTGTGGCCTGCTCTTCCAGCATCCTTGTACGGCAGGAACACATCCTGCCCATCCTAGTAAATTTAACTGAACAAATAAACTATAAAAACAGACAAAAACCTAGATGTGCAACTCGCTATACTCCTGACGTGTCACCAAGGGACACTTGATACCTCCATGAACTGTATGATTGGCTGTTCAAAAGAAATGGAACCTGTGTTATGGGCTGCCTGAATTTACACTCACCTTTAGGAACACGAGATGAAACCTTGTGAATAGAAAAATATGCATGAGATTTAAGAAGTATAGTACTAGGAAAACACAGGAAAAGCTAGCTACGTAACTGGCTGCTGTGGAGATGTGACGAGGCAACAGCTGAGGGAGGGCCTGGCTGGCTTACTAAATGAACGGATGCCTTACTAAATGAACGGATTTCTTGAAAACAAAAGAAATTAGCAACTACTATGCTGCAAACTGAATGAATGTACACTTCCGGCTACAATACAGGAGATTAAACCTCTTAAATAGAAAACATGGGTTCCTTTGCTCTTCCGTGTTGCCTTCATCATCTTCATCCCTTAACCATAGGGTCCAAAGGTGGACCTGAGATTTTTCAGTTCTGCATTCAGGTGTTCTTTATCGCTGATCCTGTGGGCCCTCGTTGTTAATGTGAGCAGGGTGGATTTCGGTGGGAGAAGGGATGTAGGTACTTCCCGATGTTGGTGGATTTTCTATATACTCTGCGGGCAAGTTTACCATCAGGGTTTTGGTAAACTTTCATGTGAGAAAAGGCAGTGACCCTTCTTTTCTATATCTATGGTAAACTGGATTTTACTGTGCTGTTGATTGAGGTGTTGATGGAAATTCTGTAGCTGTTGTTTTTCACGTGGCCAGATACGGTATCATCGGCATACTGGAATAAGCGTTCTGGGCATAATGGGGCAGAATGAAGAGCTGTTCCTTCAAATGTCTCCACGTCTTATTTCCGCTGATAACAAGAAATAAAGCAGATGCGAGTAAAGGACGTCTGTAACACCCCTCCTCCTCATCCCCAGTACACTGTCGTATTATGAAAACAGCTTCTACCACTACTGTGTAAGATTAAAGTTTTCTCATTCAGCAGTAAGCAGAACATCCAGAGGAAGGCCACTTGCAGCAGTGGCTGAAACGTAGAAGAATTTAATGTATTGACAATGCAGTCAAATCCACTAAAGAATTTTAGTGACGTGACAGCTGACGTCGAAGTCTACGCTTACAGTATCTATTTAGATTCTGCGTGGTAATAATAGTTCAGGAGAAAATTTTTGAACGGTCTTTAGTTCACTGCAACACATTGCGACACTGCAAAAAGTAATATTTCAGCTCACTCCAAACCCTTAACTCATATTGAAAGTTTTAAGTTCTCGCAATTGCAACCTACTTTATCACATGCCAATAGTGAAACAAAATGCTTCCTACTGCTGAACTCTGACAAAACTGACCACCGAGACTAGTGGCTTACCACAAATCCCAAAGCCCTGTCACTCGCATGTTGCATTTACAGAACGTCATTGAGCTCACTGTCGTGTGTGTTATGATGAACATTACACTTATGACCACCATTCGGATTTCATAAACAAAACATTGAAACTATTCCTGTACGAAGATACCCCCGACTGATGACCTCAGAAGTTAAGTCTCATAGTGCTCAGAGCCAAGGTACCCCCCTTTGTTGTGGCCATTTCCTGCCAGCAAAGTATGTTTAAAGTCCATTGGTTCTCTTCTACTATTGATAAAAGACGGTGAGACAATTTAGACCATTGCCTTATGCAAAGAAAAGACGTTTATCAGTTTTCAGATATAGCAAACGCCTGTCTTAGTAGCTGATTACAACAATTTTAATATTACTGTTAAATCACTGAATATGGTAGACTCACTTAGACAAAGAACAGCTAATGGATATGCCTGCACTCTTGATGGTTTCATAAAATGTATTGTTGTGGAAAATTGCATAGTCTAACTTGAATTTTTTTTAAGTTCAGAATTATTTATTGGTTGTAGTTTATTTAGTGTATTAGAGCATATGTCTCAGAGGTCATAGTAAAAATTTCAGTTGCTACCACATTTGACTCCGTAGCTCATCACATTTTTGCATAATTAAATTTGTGAAGGAAATTAGTGTAAATGACAATTAATGTAGCTGTAACTCGCATAGTTTCTGAAGTAGAAAACATTATAAGTAGCAATGGGCTTGTCTTGCGGGCACACCCAGTACAGTAGCTTTGAAATTATGTAGCATTACTGGATTGTGTGACACTAAATATCCAAGATTTTTGAGTTGATATGTTTTATTTCAACAACTGTTCTCGCCGTGACACCTGTTTCGTTCTGTGCATGCAGGCTTAACATATCATGGTAGAAGGGAATTTTGTGTCCCTGACACTTGGCCACATACCTAGCTGCTGGTAGCTGAGCACTCCTGTGTGCATCCTTGGCATCTGTTGTTACCTTATCCTCTGCCCCTAGCGATAGTAGGCTGTAATTTTCTGAATTTCTGATCTTGATGGCTAGTTTTCATTTGATTGCACCCAGTGCATACCATTTAGGATCTGTAGAATGAAAGCCTGGCAGGTCACTGTTTGTATACATACAGTGTGCAATTTCTCAGTTGCACAGAACTTTTGTTGTACACATATTAAACAAAATCAAATTATTGCTGTTCTGTAACAGAATCTGTAACTAGTGTAAGAAGGGAACCTGTTACTAGTGTAAGAAGGGTCATTGAAGATCGAGGCATAAAAAGAAGTTATACTTATTACTAGTTCAATTTTGTGTTTCCTAAATTTTGTATTTTGTAAATTACATAGTGGAAACTCCAGGTTGAAATATAAGAAAAATATACATTGCTACTCACCATATAGAAGACATGTTGACTTGCAGACAGGCACAACAAAATGACACTGACACATTAACTTTTGGCCAAATCCTTCATTAGAAAAGGAAACTTGCAGATCCACCCACCCGCCCCTTCCCCTCTCCACACACACACACACACACACACACACACACACACACACGGTGTGTGTGTGTGTGTGTGTGTGTGTGTGTGTGAGAGAGAGAGAGAGAGAGAGAGAGAGAGAGAGAGAGATTTAAACAAGTGAGCACACCTCATTTAGACAAGACCGCCATCATCAGCAGCTTGGGCCAGAATGCAGAGCTGCCAGAGATGGTGATAGTGTGTGTGTGTGTGTGTGTGTGTGTGTGTGTGTGTGTGTGTGTGTGTTGGGGGGGGGGGGGGCTTGCATGCTTGTTCCTTTTTCAGGAGAAGGCCTTATCTGGAGCCTAACGTGCAAGTGTCTTTTCATTGTCCCTTTCTGCAACTTCATGTGCCATCTTCATGGTGAGTAGCAATCTACCTTTTCCTTATATTGTGTTTTGTAAATCAGTATACATATTTTGCAAAGTAACATGTACTTACTAGTTGTGAGTTGCATTGAGGAATTATTTAACTGCTGTATTCTTTTCGTGAACAGAAATAACTGCAATTAACTTTCTTGATCGTCTTTCTTGGGTCTATTCCGATTTCTCTTGAAAGTTTGTGATGTGAATTAGTATGCTTTGTCACCTTATCTGCTGTGCTGTTAATGCTTTCCAGTGTTCAGTAAAGTTTTTACCTTTTTTGTGTTGGTGATTGCATGACAGTATTTGCTAATTAGTAACGTTTCACTGTGATATGTTATAAAAAAACTGAATACACATTATTACATCTCCTCTGAATATAAGTCTAAGTAACGGTTAGGATATAATTACCCCTTATCTCAAGGCATACTGTTTTACATTTCAGTCTTACTTGAACAGATTGATAAGGGAGGACACCGAGCGGCAGATAGAAAAACTGCGTGAAGAAAGTGGTGGAAATGAAGAACTTGTCCAGGACAAAGTGATGGAGCTGGAGCAACAGTGTGTATGTATCTGTGTGTTGATCTGTTTTGTAAAATAAAAAAAAGAAAAGAAAGAATCATCAGTACAGTGCCTTGTTTTGAAATTAAGTATTTTTCTTCTTTTTTTTTTTTTCAGGACAACAATACAAGTGAACTAAATGCTATATTTGCCAAAGTAGATGAAAGGAGAAGAGTAAGTAATAAGAAAAATAAATTATGAGAACTTGGGTGCAAGTTGATGAGTCCCTACCCACTAAATAGAGGCACTGAGCAGTAGACTTAACTGTAAAAAAGGGGAGAGAGAATGGAAAATTTTAACTTTTGGATAAGGTTAAGCATTTTCTCCTTGATTTTCCATGCGTGTCCATTGCTCAGTGCCTCCACTATTTACTGAGTAGTGGTATAGACTTTCTTATGCCTTTTTATCTTCTATCTTGGATTTGTCATTATTGGAACTTATGAGATTAGTTGTTCTGTAGTGCAGCATTGTTTCTTTTTAACACGATGTAAGTTACTTTGAAGCTATAACAATAGAAGAACTTGGTAAGATTCGCGTAGGCTTTACAAATGTTGTATCTGAACCTCTTTGGATAATAGGACAGGTTCCTAAAAAAAATAACACATTTATTTGTGTGTCACAATTTCTTTTCTGATAGTTCCATTTCATGAAGAATGTTACAACTACTTGCAGCCATTGTGGTGATGGAGGAAGGTACCCCCACACACTGAAAAATAAAGCAGAATACAATAAATAAATAAATAACAACTGTTTCGAATGCTGTAGCTAATGCATCAAAGATAAATTCTGATTCCCACCAGGTCAGTGCAGTGGTGTTGTATAGGAGCATTCAGTTATAGACAAACCCCAGGTGGAAAGGTGTAGGAGACCTATTTGCTGAGAGATTCTGTTAGATATTTTTTTTTTCTAAAATTTGAGGCATAGCCATGCTACCAGAGTGTTTTTTTGTTTTTGTTTTAGAAGGTTCACAGCATTAGAAATGTGCCCATCACGCACTTCCATGTTGACTTTATTGTACGTCGGATTTCCATAAAGAATAAGTCTCTGTTCTCTCTCTCTCTCTCTCTCTTTCTCCCCCCCCCCCCCCCCCCCCCCTCTCTTACTAGACACAACCTTTCAGAAAGTATCCTCTTTGTGTGTGTGTATGTGTGTGCGTGTGCGTGCGCGTGCGTAGGGGGAGAGTGGGGAGGGGCAATTAGTTAACACTAGAACAGCCATAGCTGTCAGAATGACTGCTACACATTTTGAAAACATTTTTTGACTGCAATTTTTTCGTATTGCTATGGGCTTCAGTGACTTTTGCATATTACTTTGAAAACATTTTTTGACTGCAATTTTTTCGTAGTGCTATGGGCTTCAGTGACTTTTTCAAATTACCAATCAGACTCATCCATACAAAATATAATTGGACAGGATGATGTTAATGAGAATACTTAAAACTGCCGGAGCAGTCGTTTCGACTACTGTATTGATTATTATAATAAAACATGCTACAACATGTCCTCCTTCCTTACTATGGTTGAGATTAAATCTGTTATAATTATTCTCTAAACTGCAGTAATATGATTGACAATGAAACTGTTATTGTTTATTCACATCAGTTGTTTTCCCCTTCGTCTCCAGTAGTGTTGTTATTCTTCAGCTTGTCACAGCACAGTAATCGTGGCTCTTAAAGAGCTGTCCCTTACCGGTGCAGAATTGTTCGCTTCTATTGCATGATATTCCAGATCATATGTCTGAGCAGAATGTGACCTAGATGTAGAGGACTTAGGAGAAGAAGCAGCAGATGAAGATTACTGCCAACCAAATGACCATTCTGAAAGCAGTGATTCAGATGATTCTGATTATTGAGGTGAAGTTCAGCCAGGTTGGTTATTGATATTGTTATTTTCATTCAACTAATGCATAAACTTCACTATTTAGATTGCTGTTGTTCTGGGCATATGCTTATAATTTGAAGTTTCCTATTGTTCTATTACAGCAGCAGAAAGTGTAACACACAAAACTAGGTATCAGAGGGGACATATAAATATGTGTCTCCCAGGACCTCGTAATGTGTTACTAAGTACAGATGGCTTTGCGTAGCGGACTGTAGCTGTGTTTGGAAAGACTATATCTGACAGATTGGCGTGTCATAACATCTCGAAAGGAAATTCAGGATCTACTCCATATTCAAAGTGGCAGTTTCTAATGATATTGTAGCGAGTGCATGGCATCTTTTTGTTGATGAGTCAATAGTGAAACACACAAAACACTTTACAGAAATGGAAGGAAAAACATGCTCTAAAAAAATTAATTGTGGAGTGTAAGTTTGGAAAAATTTGAGGCCTTCATTGCTGTATTGAAAGCTTGTGATGTTTTTGAGCTACTTTTCTTCAGTGAAATAATGAGGAGTAAATGGTTCCAAGAAACTCTTTAAGATTTTTGCATTTTGACATTTTAAACATAAGACCAGAATGCATGAATACAGATAAATTTGCATTACCTTCAAAAACTTGGAACAAATTCATTAAAAAACTGTCATTTTATAGATATTCCAGATGAAAATCTGAGTGCTGATGAGCAGCTTTTCCCAAGCAAAACAAGGTGGCCATTCTTACAGTATATGCCCAATGAATGAGATAAATTTGACATAATATTTTATCTTCATGTGGACGTGGACTCAAAGCTTCTGTGTAGTGGGTTTCTGTACCTAAGAAAAGACTATCTCGGACCATGTGATGAGACTCTTCCGAAAATTGTATTAATGAAGTTCGTGAGCCATTTCAAAAGAAGAGGCAAAACATGACCACAGACAACTAAAATAAGCGAAACATGGCAAGAAGTTGAAACATAATGGAACAGCTTTTTGGAACAACTACGCAATCAAGGAGAGGCATTCCTAATGATTGAAAGGGAATGAAAGCTCATCTTTATGACACAGCTCTCTTGAAACATTTCAATGGCACTCTCACAATGTTTCAAGGTTTGTGGGGAGGGGAGGAAAGAAATGAACATCCTTGTTCTCCTTGTCTCGGAAGTTGAATGTCAAGCTTGTCCCAAAAGAATTCTGGAAGCCGTAGACTTCTCCGACAATACAAAACATGGTGGATGAAGTGGGAAGAAAATGTACTGCTTGAGCCGGTACACATAAATGGCCAGTTCATGTACTGAATAATATTTTTGCGTTGGCAGCTATCAACTCATGGCTCATTTTCAAGAAAGTAGCAGGGAAGAGGATCACTTAATTACATCCTGAAGCTAGCTGAGGAGCTTTGTGCAGGATACTTTGGTTCGAAACCTAAGCCAGTGGAAACAGAACCAGAATTTGGAGAGCGTGTGGAAGGGAATAAAATGAGGAGTCAATATAAATGAAGAAATGGGGGGGGGGGGGGGGATAAGACAAGCTATATCTTCAAAAAGTGAAATTATACGTGTGTAGTTCTTTCTCAAAGGACATAACTAAGGACATGGTATGTAGTTCCCGCTACTAAAGATAAACGATTCACATCAGCATGTGCAAATACACTGAAGAAAAAATAAGACAGTGTTTTACAAATATGTGGTGGTACGTGTATTTGGCAAACCTGTTTCGTAACTTTAATTGCACTAAATAGAGCACTGCAGTATTTTATGATAATGAGTATGTAATAACTATGTCGCTTTCTGTACTACAAGAATTTGAAATAAAATCTGTGCATATTTTTTAGATAAAAGAACTCCCAAAAAAAGGGAACACATTCATTTTTATAATAAATGGGGAAAATATTTAGTTTGCAATAAAATTATATAAATTTTCCTCATTTTAGTGTTACATCCCATAGTTAATGTTTTCTGAACTTTGTAATACATATTTGAAATGATTATTATGAAATCGAAAATAAGAATTCCAATATAGCGGCGAAAATGACCGCATCGGTGGTTTTAGGTCTGGCAGTTCTAGTGTTAAACACAATTAACACAAGCTAGGTGGCACAGAGTTAAGGCACTGAACTCGAAGTTCGGAATGGTTGTGATTCAAATCACTGTCCATCCATCCAGAATCTGGTATTCCATCATTATCCTTAATTGCTTAAGGCAAATAGTTAATTTGAAAAAAACACAACTGATTTTCTCTCCCAATCCAAGCATGTGCTCCCATATGTCTAATGATCTTGTAAGTATCAGCACGTCAAACAGTAATCCTCCTTCCTTTCTCCCATGGCATTTTGAACTTAAGTTACTTTCAGATTTGTCAGGTGTTAATATTTTCATATGAACAACATTAATAATCTTACAATAATGAAAGTTACAAACAAACCTCCCGGGTAGCCAATCACTCAGATGTAGCTCTGGCTCTGAGCAGTATGGGACTTAACATCTATGGTCATCAGTCTCAGATGTAGCTGATTGATGCACAGCACATACATGCACGTAACAGGATAGTAGCTCCACTACCATTTGAGCTACCACATTCTTTCTAGTGTGAGAGTGCACTTTCATACACATGACCAGGCACCCTAATGGGCCTGAGTGGCAGTACTTTGGACAGGTGATGTAGTTTCATGCTGCTGAAAGCAACTAACTGTGCTGGACCCTGTTACAGGACGGACTTTTTGCGGCATCATACATCATCTTCAGTCAGTGTCCAGTAGGTGACTGCTTGGCGCTTTAAACAATTCTTTATGAATCGATACATCAAACTTAATTTTCGAACACTGCTCGGATATTGTTACTGGTCACATTGATGGTACAGTTGCAGATAATGAGACTCATAATTGTCACAAATCAGTAATGCATGGAGACTTCAGGGAACCCAACTTAAATAAACACATCAAAAGTCAGAGCAATTCGATATTTGGGGAATAAGCATGTGGTAGCAGATGTAGGAATCTCGTTGGAGATGATTTGCATTCTCTCTCTCTCTCTCTCTCTCTCTCTCTCTCCGACCTTTTGTATGGTGTGAAGTATGTCTCTGCAATATGCAGATTATTGTGATCAATACCTGGACAGTATAGTTTTGGGGTGGTTGTGTTATGGATGAAGGGGAAGAAACCAGATAGTGGTACACAGTTCACTCCTCTCAAATAGCAGAATAGCACCAAGGCCTGTTTTCTAGCAAAGTACTCCAAGAAATTTCTAGAAACACAAATTTTATGTATGGAATATTTCATGAACTAACATGTTACTCTAGTCCCTATTTATTGAATTGACAGCTTCAGCAGTTCAATTTCTCAGCTCTTGAAGAGTAGCAGGTGGGACAAAGATTCTGTCTTTTATGTACTGCTGCAGAACAAAATCACAAGGTGTGAGGTCTGGTGACCTGGGAGGCCGAAGGCGATGAACAGGATCTTGATGTCCACCTCTTCCAATCCAATGTTGTGGGATTGAGGTAATGCTGCACCTCAAGTTGAAAGTGGGGTGGCGCACCATCGTGCATCAAAAAGTAATCATTGGAATCTTTGTGAAGTTGAAGAAACAACTACTTTGCGGTATGTCCAAGCATGACAATCCTGTCACAGCTTTCTCTGTTAAAGAGAAAGGTTCGTAAACTTAATGAATGGAAACAATACAAAACTCATTCAGGTTCTGTGAGTGTCTTTCTTATTCTATGATGATGCCAGGATTTTGTGACCCCCAGATTCATACATTATGATGCTTTACTTTACCCAATACACAAAATGTCATTTCGTCCAAAAGGATGAGTCGCTCGCAGAGAGTCCTTTGTCATATTCTGGAGGAGTTCAAGGAAATTGAAGTTTCTGGCCTGCTTATCTTGTGAACTTCTGAAGGCTCCATGTTAACGCATCCCGGATACACTTGACACTTTCCTCAGATGTGGGTGGCTGTCCAGTCCCTTCGCATATGCAACCAACTTCCAAGAATTTTTTGTGCCAATCGTAAACCTGCGTGTGCAGAGGCAGCTTCTTGCTGAGTTGGCACGGGAATGCCTATTGCACTTGAACTATGGATGACTTCTTGCAAATCCCAACACACACAGTGATTTCTATAGTGATGTTGGTACCATGTTGCTGCCAACATATTACAGCGCAGCTGCGTCAAAACTTTGAACCTTTGTCTCTCTAGTGACTTGCAATGTGTTTCTGGCATTTGTAATTCATCTGTAATAAACAGCTGAAATCGGCACTTCCTTTTTGAATCATCTGGTATTGGTATGAGTTTCAGAGAACAACAGATGTTCTTTATAAGGAAGGAAATGAAAGAAGAAGAAGGAAAGGGGGGGGGGGGGGGAAGTATGTCAGTATGACGACGTAGTGTTTTGCTGCGACGTTTTCAAATAAATGCCTCACAAAAGTTCTTGCCACGTCATATTTGTATTCGATCTTGCGGTTTTATTGACTTTTATCTGTTGCCATTGTCAGGAGATTTCAGTAGGCTATTATGTATTTTATTTAGGTGGCCAAGTTATGTCTTGGAAATGTCCCAAAGTTGCAGAACTACCACATGCTGCCAGAAATCATGCCAATTGTCTGATGGATGGAAGAACATTGATAGTGATGCAGGTTTTGGTAGATGGTGGATGACAGCATATTTCTCCGTTACCTTCCAGCATCAAGTGTGTTTTCATGCACCAGTAAGATCTTTCTGATTAAAGTTGTTTTTACACAGTAGGTAGATGCATGGAATAACACATCTGTTTCATCAAACACTGTCATATGTTTGTCCATAAGGCTGTGTTTGGCAACAACAGATTTGTCAAATATACTAGTACTCCCTACATATCACTGCTATAGAGATCGTGAGGACAAGACTAGATTAATTACATCATGCACAAACAGAATATTTTAAACAGTCATTCCTCTCACGTTCTATCATCTACATCTAGATCTACATTTACATCAACATGGATACTTTACAAGCCACTGTACGGTGCGTGACGGACGGTATGCCGTACCACTACTAATTATTTCCTTTCATGTTTCACTCACAAATAGAGTGAGGGGAAAATGACTGTCGATATGCCTCCGTATGATCCCTAATTTCCTGTATCTTATCTTTCTGGTCCTTATGTGCAATTTATGTTGGTAGCAGTAGAATTGTTTGACAGTCAGCTTCAAATGTCAGCTGTCTAAAATTCTCTTAATAGTGTTTCTTGGAAAGAACATCGCCTTCCCTCCAGTGTTTCCCTTTTGAGTTCCCGAAGCATCGTGTTGTTCAAACCTACCGGTAATAAATATAGCATTCCGCCTCTGAATTGCTTTGATGTCTTCCTTCAGTCTGAGAGTGTACAAATCCCAAACACTTGAGCAATACTCAATAGGTCGCACCAGTGCCCTATATATGGTCTCCTCTACAGGTGAACCACTCTTTCCTGAAATTCTCCCAGTATACCGAAATTGACCATTTGCCTTCCCTACTGCAGTTTTCACATGCTCATTCCACCTAATATCACTTTGCAACATTATGCTCAGATATTTAAATGACAACATTGTATCAAGCAAGACACTAGTAATACTGTATCCGAACATTACATGTTTGTTCTTCGTACTCAACTGCATTAACTTCCATTTTTCCTCATTTAGAGCTGGCTGCCCTTCAGTACACCAACTGGAAATATTGTCTCTTGTGGGAACCTGGTGGGTTATGGTAACATAGGATACATTGAGGGAGAGTTCCCACCTGTGCAATTCATGAAAGCTAATGTTGGTAGGAAGGATCCAGATGGCACAGACTGTGAAGCAGTCATTAAAATGAATAATGTTGTATTGGGTAGTGTGCTCAGCGACTGGGTGGTCCAGGTTTTCTTCGTCACAGTTTGTTGGTGGCCATTTGTGTGGACAGACAGCTTGTCAGTTCATATATGAACCAACAGACAAGGGCTCGGGAGGTGGGGTTGTGTAGGTATAGACGAAGGTATCGTGTAGGTTCAGTGAGCAGTGGAATACCACTGTGGGAGGAGTGAGAAGGATGGTGGGTAGGACATTGCTCATTTCAGGCCATGATGAGAGGTAGTCGATACCTTGGTGGAGAATGTGATTTAGTTGCTCCAATTCTGGGAGACACTGAGTCAAGAGGGGAATGCTCATCTATGGTCAGATGGTGGAAAGTGGTGGGTGAGTGGAGAGCTCTCCCGTGCATTATCTCCAATTACCCACTACCTCCCATAGTCCCACAGTCTGGCCGCAGAGGAGCATTTCCCTCTCGATTCGGTGCATCCCAGCACTGTAGCAACTGAATCACATTCTCCACCAGGACCTCTTGTGTGTTTAAATGAGCATTGAACACTTGTAAGAAAAACTGTTTGTGTTGCTCTTTAATTGGAGGTATTATTTACAATTGTAACAATATAAGGGAAAGGGTAGATAAAGATGACATTTTGAGCTGCAGACAGGCTCAGTGAATAGACTCACACATTTAGCTTTCAGCCAAAGCATGCTTCGGAAAAGGAAATGTGCACACATTCAGTCTCACCAGCAAGCGCACCTCGTGCATGCAAGGCTGCCATCTTTGCAGCTCAGACAGGAATGCAACTGTCACGTGAATGAAATGAGGGGCATCTTATCTGAGATCCATCCCACATCTCCTACTGACTCCCGCAACATCCTACTACAGCTTTATGCCTCTCCTCATCCCCAGCCCATTGCCGCAGGGATCGTGTCCTTGCGCATATAGGATTCGCCCTTACTATACAGGGTGAGTCACCTAACATTACCGCTGGATATATTTCGTAAACCACATCAAATACTGACGAATCGATTCCACAGACCGAACGTGAGGAGAGGGGCTAGTGTAATTGGTTAATGCAAACCATAAAAAAAATGCACGGAAGAAGGTTTTTAACACAAACCTACGTTTTTTTTAAATGGAACCCCGTTAGTTTTGTTAGCACATCTGAACATATAAACAAATACGTAATCAGTGCCGTTTGTTGCATTGTAAAATGTTAATTACATCCGGAGATATTGTAACCTAAAGTTGACGCTTGAGTACAACTCCTCCGCTGTTCGATCGTGTGTATTGGAGAGCACCGAATTACGTAGGGATCCAAAGCGAACGGTGATGGACCTTAGGTACAGAAGAGACTGGAACAGCACATTACGTCCACATGCTAACACCTTTTTATTGGTCTTTTTCACTGACGCACATGTACATTACCATGAGGGGTGAGGTACACGTACGCACGTGGTTTCTGTTTTCAATTACGGAGTGGAATAGAGTGTGTCCCGACATGTCAGGCCAATAGATGTTCAATTTGGTGGCCATCATTTGCTGCACATAATTGCAATCTCTGGCGTAATGAATGTCGTACACGGCGCAGTACATCTGGTGTAATGTCGCCGCAGGCTGCCACAATACGTTTTTTCATATCCTCTGGGGTTGTAGGCACATGACGGAACACATTCTCCTTTAACGTACCCCACAGAAAGAAGTACAGAGGTGTAAGATCAGGAGAACGGGCTGGCCAATTTATGCGCCCTCCACGTCCTATGAAACACCTGTCGAAAATCCTGTTAAGGGTCAACCTAGTGTTAATTGCGGAATGTGCAGGTGCACCATCATGCTGATACCACATACGTGACGCGTTTCCAGTGGGACATTTTCGAGCAACGTTGGCAGATCATTCTGTAGAAACACGATGTATGTTGCAGCTGTTTGCGCCCCTGCAATGAAGTGAGGACCAATGAGGTGGTCGCCAATGATTCCGCACCATACATTTACAGTCCACGGTTGCTGTCGCTCTACCTGTCTGAGCCAGCGAGGATTGTCCACAGACCAGTAATGCATGTTTCGTAGATTCACTGCCCCGTGGTTTGTGAAACCCGCTTCATCGGTAAACAGGTAGAACTGCAACGCATTCTCTGTTAATGCCCATTGACAGAATTGCACTCGATGATTAAAGTCATCACCATGTAATTGCTGATGTAACGATACATGAAACGGGTGAAAGCGGTGACGATGCAGTATGCGCATGACACTTCTTTGACTCAGTCCACCGGCTCTCGCAATGTCCCATGTACTCATGTGTGGGTTCATGGCAACAGCAGCTAACACACTAACTGCACCCGCTTCTCCTGTGACGGGCCTGTTACGGAACCGTTTGCGTGCTACGACCATACCTGTTGCATACAGTTGGCGGTAGATGTTTTGCAATGTGCGGCACATTGGATGCTCTCTGTCCGGGTACCGTTCTGCATACACCCTACAGGCTTCAGCTGCATTTCGTCAACACTCGCCATAGATGAGTATCATCTCCACCTTTTCAGAGTTCGAATACACCATGGTCACAGTTCCTACAACACTACACTATCACAGACGTCTGGTAACACAATGTACTACAGTTGGTCTGCGTGCGGAGACGAATGCAGAATAACAATAGCAGCAAGCGCTACATGCTGACACTACGACAGCTAGACCAAACCACAACAGTGCACTACAGCCACACTCGCAAACACAGTCATCATTGTAAACATGTCCCTGCAGATGCTGCTCGCCGGCCGTGGCCCGTGTTGGTTACAACACGCAACTGAACGTCGGAGGTTTCAAGCGTCAACTTTAGGTTACAATATCTCCGGATGTAATTAACATTTTACAATGCAACAAATGGCACTGATTACATATTTGTTTATATGTTCAGATGTGCTAACAAAACTAAGGTGGTTCCATTTGAAAAAAACGTAGGTTTGTGTTAAAAAACATACTTCCGTGCATTTTTGTATGGTTTGTATTAAACAATTACACTAGCCCCTCTCCTCACGTTCGGTCTGTGGAATCGTTTCGTCAGTATTTGATGTAGTTTACGAAATATATCCAGTGGTAATGTTAGGTGACTCACCCTGTATATTCTCCTTTCCTGAAAATATCACAGCCTCAACCTATGGTAACCTACTGTTCCTACACTTTGCACCCAACAGTTTCCACCTTCCTGTCCTGTCACTTGCTCCCTATTCTCACTTCCTCACTCTCATTGTGTGCTGCCCTCTGCCGATGCACCTACCAGTCTTTCCCATTCCGCATTTGTCTTCTTTTCCACTCCCCTCTCCTCTGCCTCACACCTCTGTCGCACAGAGCCTCTCGACGCTGCACCTAGTGGGAGTCTCTTCATGCCTCCGTGCATGCTCCGTCAGGCAGTGCTCTTCTCTCCCCACCCGTACCCTGCTATCCCTTCCCTGCCTCTTCCAGATTTCTGCTTTTGCTCACACGACAGTTGCATTCCAGTCCAAACTGATGGAGATGGCAGATGGGTGTGTGTGAGGTGTGCTCACATGTGTAAATGAATGTGTGTGTTTCCATATCTGAAGAAGGCTTTGGCTGAAAGCTAAATGAGTCTTTTTGTTGTGCCTGTCTGCAATTCATCATCATATTTATGGTTAGTAGCAATCAATCCTTTTCCTTGTATGGTTGATATTCCAACGTATGGTTTCTATTGTTTGATTTATAATTGGAATTTGAATGTAATAAGTACTACAAAGCCTTAAAATGTATGTGCATATTCATTTTGAAATATCCTGAATGAAGCATCTAATAATAGATAAGCAGCAGCTGCACAGTAAGACTGGGGAAACAACAGCTCTTTCCAGATTAGCAGGTTTCTTACTAATTATTTAGATTGAATGAGTATGAAAAACATTATATAATGTAGTGATCATTTTAAGTTTCTGTGATGTCTGTCTCTCATGTTAATGTATTCCTTGTCTCATTGCACATCATGGAAGTTTCTTCTCCTTAATGGGACCTATGGATGGTTGAATTTTTTTGTTGTATTAAGTATTTTGAATTTGTTTTTTTACTGATAGTTAGTTAGTGATTTGCATGTTTCCATGGTAGTTTATTTAAGCAGTTGGCTGGCCTTACAAAACCCAACAGATTCACTGACATACCAACCAAGTCAACCTCAGCCTGCTTAAGAGTATATCCAAGTGTTTATATTGTTCCGTGTATTACATCAGCTATTTCCTAGATGTATTTTATTTTAAAACAATCACTATCTGGTATGTAAACCACTAACTTCAGCTACAGTCAATATATCCCAACAATAATACCTTCGCAACCAGGATCCACTTATCGTTATTTACATATACCATTTGTAGTTCTATTAAGGCATGAGTCTGTTACAAAAAAGGGAACAAGTGTATGCTTGAGCCTGTTACAAAAAAGGGAACAAATGTATGCTTAACCACACACACACACACACACACACACACCACCTGAGTACCCAATACATGTAGACTGTGGGTGCCCCACCTCAAATTTCAGTACTGCATTGCAAATGTGAGTGGATTAATCACAGTGTATTTGTTTTAGGAAGACTGGAGAAGTTATTACATGTGTAAGGTTAAAAAAAAGTGAAAGGCACAGATAATATTTTTGCAGTTTTAACTGATGTATGTACTGTATCTGTGTAGGATGTTCAACCATCACAATGATTAGAGATTTATACCTATCATATGTTTTGGCTTTAGATAGCGATTCATTATTATGCCCACTTGAATTGGTTATAATTTAACAAGAACTTCATCGCTTATTTGATGAAGGATATTCGTGAGTAGATATTCTGTGAAAAGATAAATTTATGGATATTGTCTAGCAATTTAAGCTGTTCAGTATGACCCCAGCTAATAAACAATATACATCAATGTCTTCCTCAGCAAATTGAAGCTCTCGGATGTGTGGCTGAGTGAGTTCATCAATATGATGCAATGTTTCAATGAGTGTCAATCCTATTGTCTTCTGGTGAAGTGTTGAAATGTTGTTTCTCAAAACTGGCAAGTTGAGTTAGTCTCCACTTTCCATGCCATATTGACAGTTAGTGTGTGCAGTGTATTGTGTCCACAAACAGGTCCCAAGGAGACCTTAGGTGGTAGCCACCACCTCTGATGTTTATGTGGCCATTATTAGTTGTAATTTCAATGGCTTTCTGTTTTACACTTTTCCCAAAATTCAGTGCCCTGGCTTGCCCACTTAAAATCAACCCCGTGTCTGCTTTCCAAACTATGCTCAGTGACCATCACTATTTGTTTCTGCCCCAGGTAGATGTACCTGACATGCTCTGTGAAGCACTGTGGAATGCAGTGCTGTGTGTGCCTGATTCACTGCAGTTCCAACAAATTGAATTCTTTTCCATGATTTCCCTAAACCACTTCAGGCAAATGCTGGGATAGTTCCTTTGAAAGGGTATGGCTGATTTCTTTCCCCATCCCTCCTCCCCTTTTCTAAGCTTGCCCTCTATTTCTAATGCCCTCATTGTCAATGGGACGTGAAACACTAAATTGAATTATGTTGCTGCCAGGCATATGCAGCCCCACTGGATCCTCGGCCAAGCCAGTTACGTCGTGAATATTTTGTGGTGGTTGAAGTATTGTTTTATTGTCATATCCTTGCAATTTTTGCTGTGTGGAAGAATTGCATTGCAAGTCACTTGCCCTTTTCCTGTGTTATTTTGGAGCTACACAGGATATGCATTGCCTTTATAAAATGTGTATCAGAGCCCAGTACACAAAGTTCTCAAACCAGGGCTGTGTTGGATGTTGGCAGCTAAATGCATGCAAATACAGGCAAGCGAGTGTCAATTTCTTTTACAAAGAGTAGCCTAATAAGCTATTTTGCTACTTGAACACCCAGATGTCTAGAATTGGGAGACAGCCATTATTGTCCTCCTCCATGGTGTATTTTCTTGTGGATGGTATTGATATTTCCAAGAAATTTGTAGAGAGCTTCCCTGTCATGTTGGCACACGATAAGTGTCATCCACATATCCATAGAAGTGAAGGAGTTTGAGGTGTGCAGACTCCGTAGCAATTTCCTCATAATATTCCGTATATGAGGCGTGATCAAAAAGTACTGGAATTTTTTTTTAATTTTGCGTGCTTTATACATACGATTTTCAAACTTTTTTTTTTATCCTGTTACGCATATTCCTGATGTATGTTTGCATTTTCAGTGGTTTTGAATGTTTAGTTTATTGTTGACAGTAGGAAGGGTTATATGTGTTTTTGACTGCTCGGCAAATTTTTACGTTCGACAAAGATGGCTTAAAGAATTTGCATTAAATTTTGCTTGAAAAATGGAATAAAGTGCAGCACCACATTTTTAATATTGACTGTGGCTTTTGGCAAATCTACTATGAGTAAGACAGCAGTTTACATATGGTAGAAACATTTCAAAGAGTGTCTAGAAGACATTGAGGACGACGACTGCCCTGCATGCCCTAGCACATCAGTTGGACAGGAAATAAGAAATGCCCCGAAGCGCCAAAACTGTGCAGTGTCAGATTTTTGGTGGAAACCATTGTACGTGCCAAGGCGAATAACATGGGAAAAGTTGGCAGTACCACAAAGGTTTTCTTTTAGTTCACAAAACATCCAATATATGTTGGAGAATGGGTGTTCCATCGGCAGCCGCATGGTGTCATTCACCTAAAGGCAGTGATTGCTGTAACCTCTCTGGTGTGAGCTCCTATCATTGTTGTACTTTGAATATTCTGTATTTGTTTTGGTACTGTTTATTGCTATAAGAGAAAGGAAAAGAAAGGTTGCTGACTTAAAAAGAAACTCGGAGCTAAGAATTCTTGGAAGTCCATATTCAAGAACAAAAGGACAGCTGTTGCTCTTGAGCAGCCACCAACATTTGATATAAGTTCGAACCATAGGTATTACAATGTGTTTTACATAATAAAATACCTATAAGGAATATACCTATTTTAGTTTCATTAATAGTATTCTCATTGCTATTATATAAGTTTGTTTTCAGGTTCTGTGTGTAAATGTAGCTATTCCTGCTAATCATTACCGTATAAACACAGAGAACATCCATTTCTGCATTTTTACCCACTCTGTGAAGAACAGCAAGTTATGTAGTAAAATGTTCCCAGATATTTTTAGAATTTCTTCCTGACAGCTACAGACTCTTCAAGAGAAACTTAAACAGGGGGAAACAATTTACAAGGACTGTAGAGGACACACTGAAAGTTCTCAACCTCAAAAAAGTTCAAGGGTGGGGGTGTGAATCAAATTAAAGCACACATCAACAGTTTTCCCAGAGGAGAAAGTCACAATGACAGAAGGAAAGTCGAGTGAAGAACATTTCAGCCCGGACTTGAATATAAGCTACATGTGTGCTTCTTTTAAAGAAAAACATGTGACTTACTACAAATTTTATTCTACAGCCTTCAAGGAATTCTTCAGCAATATATCTTTTGGCAAGCCAAAAAATTACACATGTGAACCATGTGATAAGCTGAGTTTGCAGGCTAAAATTTGCCATGATGAATCTGCTGAGTCAGCAATGCAGACTCATGAAAATGACAGGAAACTCAGGAATTGATGAAAATTGACTGTACAAATTCACAGATGACATTGAGACATGCACTATATCCATAGGTATGCAAAATGTTATGTTTAAACCCATACTGACAGCATGTTTTACTCGTAACAGCTCTCAAATTGTAACTTTGGGCATATATGCTGATTTAGGCAATTCATTCATGTACATGTGGCATGAGGGTGTAGCTGGTTGAAGAGATAATGAAGTGGTATCCTGTATATTAAAGGTTATGGCTTTGGGATTTATACACAAAAAGAAACTCATTTTGCAGTGTGATCACCATGTCTGGCAGAACAAAAATCATATGATGTTGATGACATTAATGTTGCTTGTTTCAGAAGATATCTTTGAAAGTGTGGAAATCAAGTTTTTAGTGTCTGGTCATAGTTACATGCTTTCATTAAAGACTTTATTATAGAGAAAAGAATGTTAAATGCATGGAGCCTGAAGAACTGGAAAATACAATGACCACAAATTGTGTAAAAAAAAATCCTTTAATGATGATCAACATGGGCGAAAGTGAATCCTTGGATCTGGCTTAGCTAATACGTATCTTATCATCAAGCTAAAGATAACCAGAACTTCAGCAATACATTCTACTTCATACAAGAAATGCAAGCTTCTAATGAAAACTCATTTTGATGAAGCAGACTGGACCGAGTCATATGTGTTCAAAAAGGGACAGAACTTCAGTGATCCGCTGTCGTTAGGAAATGTGCACTGACTACCACTTTGAAACAAATTAAGTGAAGAGAAAAAGGGGGACCTATTTGCTATGAGCATTTTGTGAATCTTTGTGTAATTTATATCAGTGTAAGAATGTGAGTGGACATCAGCATTTCCTTGGCCGAGTAGCACGGCACATTCAGCCTTAGTGAAATGTTAAGTTTTATGGGAGTCTGGGCTCAATATCAAATCTTGCTTTTTAAAATACATTTTGGTGAAATATTAACAGTGATGTCAAATATCAGAATTTATACTTCACTAAATACAAATTGTTTGTAATATAACTTCCATAAGGTTTTTCCCATAAGGTTTATCCCATTGTCCTAAATATTTATTTTTTGTGCTTCCAGTCATGGCGCGACATGTGTAGCAGCGAAGTTAGTTGTTGAATTCATTCAGAAGGTTCTTCTCACTATTTTCTAAGATTACAGTGGGATAGTGCATCATGAGTTCCTGGCTTGTGGTTGTACAGTTAATAAGGAATACTACCTGGGAGCTATGCACCATTTGCATGAAGCAATCCGATGAAAGCAGCCAGAATGGTGGCAAAAACCACTCGTGGAAATTGCATCACGATAATGCCCCCGCTCATATCTCAGTGCTTGTTTGTGATTTTTTGCCAAAAAACAAAAACATTATGTTGCGTCAGTCACCGTATTCGCTGGACGTGGCCTCTGAAATTTCTTTCTGTTCCATAGTCCGAAGAGAACCGTGAAACGTCATTGTTTTGCCGTCATTGATAAGATAAAAACAGAACTGCTGACGGAGCTGAACACCATAATGAAAAGTGAGTTCCAGAAGAGCTCCCAAGATAGGAGAAAGTACTGGGACAAGTGCATTTTATCTGAGGGGGATTACTTTGAAGGGGACAAATTTGGTGTTGATGAATAAATAGTGTCTTTAAGAAAAACAAAAATTTCCATTCAAGAAAAACAAAAATTCCCAATGCTTTTTGATCACAGCTTGTATATTGGCTACTACTGGTGCCAGTTGGGACCCCATAGACACAGCCTTCATCTGCTCCTTAAAATGCCTGCCACACTGAAAGTAAATGGTATTGAGAGCAAGTTGGAAAAGTTTCACCATCTGTCGCTCAAAATGTTGCGTCAGGAGTGCAAACGAATCCGTCAGGGGCACTTGGGGAATTATGACATTACATCATTAGGTCACCAGCAGGTCGTCCTTTTTGAACTGCATGTCCTTCAGTAGTTTCACAAACTCTTAGGCGCCCTGCATGTGATGGTCATAGTGTCCCAATAAATGCTTCAATAATTCTGCTAGGTATTTCACCAGCTTGTACTGCAGTTTGCTGATGTTACTATCAGCCATAAGGGCATTTCTTCCTTATGTACTTTCAAAAGCCACATAAGCGAGGAGGTGCTGGTGCCTCAAGTTGTAGCTGATTTACCCTTTCTGGTGGCAAGTCAGAGTTCTTCAGAAGGGCAATGGTCTTCTTATCACAGCTGATGTCACATCCTTCGTGAGTTCCTGGTATGCCTGGTCTTGCAACAATATGGAGCAAAAAACCATTACATTGCCTTTACCCACAAACAGCACAGTAGTGCCTCTATCCTCGTGCATGGTGTGAAGCGCTTTACATTCTGCAGCTGTTTTGTCTGTATTTGGCAGTTTTGATTTACTAACAGTCCTGCAGGTTTTTTGCTTTATCTCATTTTGCTGCTTTCAGGGGCAGACCCTGAATGACCTGTTCCACGCCAGTTATGTGGCACAGCTCTCAGAGCTAGTGTGAAATTAAGGCCTTTGGATGACACTGGTTTTGTCGCTGCATTTAGTTCTTTGTCTTGGAGGTTTACTTAGGTAACTTCGTACCAAGGAGTGATCAAAGATACTTCAAAAGAATAACTGTTCACTAACAAAACCAAAACTCAGCTATGTCCTTGGGTGAATATCCGTACAACTTAATGCAACAGAAATGTCTCTCCTTTGATGTTGTCTGTGATGTGCCTACACGACAAATGCCAGAGCTGTGGTAGGCAGAGGGGTGAAGAACCGGGACGATACTGGGCCGGTCCGCCGGCATATGACTGCTGTTGTACTGCTGGTGAACACCACTGTGAATTGGACCAGTTCTGCAGGCATGGAGTGCTGCGACAAAACTGTTCATGAATGAAATCCGGGTGACTGCATTCAGATTCTGTGACATCTCCACAAGTGTCATTCTCATCGCCTTCTGGTGAAGTTTCAGAAGAAGATAAGAATGACACTCATCAAAACATTGTGGAATTTGAACGTAGCGACCCAGATGGAAGATTTCATCAACAGTACACGCAGGAAAGCCTGCATTCACATATGAAATTGTTAGTAGTGCTAACTTGTGGGACTAGGACTGAACTGCTGATGTGGGTGGACAGAACTGCCGGTACTGCTGCCTTGAAGTATAGGCCGTAACTGACTTTGCACGGTCTGCTGATGGCCTAAATAGTTGGTGCAGATGGATATTCGTGTGGTGTTGTGATGGCACGTGACCTGGTGTAGCAAAATAGTGTCCTGCCGACAGTGCCCTTTGCTGTGACAGGCACACTGCGTGTCGATGAGGTTGTCAACCCCAGATGTTGTAGAGGCATCGTGTGACCCCAGGGTAAACAGCCAAGACCATACGAGGGAAATGTATCTGTTTGGGTGAGAGCTGGCATCCTAGTGGGGCAGCTGCCCACACGATACGCCCATTGTGTGGAGGAAGCGGCTACTGGGCGGATACAACACTTACCACGGTTTGTGCATCCGCACCCCTGCCAGTCTTGTCATCCTTGTTTTGTATGAAGTGGTGTTTAACCACTTCCCCGTGTATTTGTCAAGTTCTGTGGCAAGACACAAGTGACTCGAAGTGGTATACGTGCAGTCTTGTTCAGCACGTGTAATGTATGTGCTCCCTGACAATGACCATGTCTCTGCAGCATAAAATCTGCCTTTTTGTCATACAAGATGCTGCAGATGTGTAAATTGATGAAAGATTTCCATGTCTCAAAACTGTTCTAGAATGGTCAGGACACTAAGAGGCTTAATTTTTCTGATACACGGCTTCTGCTGCAATGTGCCACTGAAGACTATTTATTCATTTTAGAGGTACTGGATACGATCTCATTGCCTTTCTCAGCAAGCTGATTGGATATAATGCACTCACATTTCCAGCTGAGTGAGCTTGTCGTTACGTTTCAATGTATGTCACTCTTCTCATGTTTTGACATAGTATATGATCAGCTTAGTTCACTAACTTTGAGTTTTGTGTCTGTGTTATGTCATTAATATATACACAAGAAACAAGCATGGCCCAAGAATGCTTCACTGTGGAATTTCACAGTTAAGAGTATTGTATGTTGAGTTTATTGTTAGGTTCTTGCCCTCCTTTTTATTATAAAGTTTAGCACAATGTCTTTTATCATGAAGATAAGAACTTAGGCAATGTAGTGCCACTACATCCCATGAGAGTACCAAATGATTCACAGTATTGAAGACTGTAGACAAATCTAGTAAATTCCCAATGATTGTGTTTCCCTCGTTCACTTTGTTTAGCGGTTTATGGGGGGGGGGGGGGGGGGGGGGGGAGAAATTGCTTTTGCTGGTATTGCGAATAACTTCTTTCAGAATCTGTGCTGTGAGGTGTGTAACAGATTGGGTTTACAGAATAAAGTTTCATTTGGTCTAGAATTACACTTTCAAGTAACTAGCCAAACACTGAAGTCAAACTAGCCAATAGTTACTTGTCAGTAAATTCTCCATCTTGTCATACATCAGTGATTCTTAAAAATAAGACCAGGATAAGTTGCCTGGCAAAATGAATTGTTTAAGAACTGTGTTAGTGGTTTTATTAATGCATTTCTCCTTTCGTTAAACAGTCTAGGTGATTCGTAATCTCAGCGACCAAAAGTTTTTATTTTGAGCTTAGAAGTGTTTTCGGTGCCTCATGTTCTGTTATATTTTTTAGGAGAGATGAATTCATCATTTCATCTGAATTTATTGCTAATGTCTGTTCATGTATTTCTTTTGTACATGCTTTACTAAAATATTGTAAGAAGCTCTCGCATACTGTCTTTGGTTCACTCATCAACATTCCATTTTTTCCTAGTGCTACATTACTGCAGCCTTGGTACAGAGCCATGCAAAGTCAATCCTGTTTCCTTGGCAGAAACTGCCAAAGGTGCCCCCCTCCCTCCCCAATAAAACTAACTTCCCACAATTTTTTCTACGTAGGTTTAGTAAATTTGTAAGTATAGTTAATAAAAATGAAGCACGAAGGAATTGACTGCCCTGTAATATTTAATACAAGAACTACACGGATTAAACATTTAACGCGGTGACAGCAAAGAAACTTAACATTTTACATGTTTTAGCATGTATCATAATAAAATCAGTTCATGGACAGCATTCCACAGTCAACATAAAAAAAACAGTCAAAGCAAAGTGGTACGTCCTCTTAAGGAGGAGGAAATTGATTTACATGTGAGTTACAGTATATATGCAACAGTTTTGAATGCCACTGTTGTTCTAATTACGTATACAAAATACATGAGTAAGACCTGCTTTCAGAAATCTTTCAACACCAGATGCTTCAGCAAGCAGCAGACAACTAGCGACAGAGCCTTTGTTTGTCTACACGACAGTTCAGTGTGGATGAACAGAACACACCTGTCTATGGGCACAAGGGCTAAGAACTCTTATACTGCTATTAATTAACTGCGGAAGTCTTGTTCTTGAATTGTATAATTATACAACAGATCATACCACCCAAAACTTAAGAGCAGCAAAATTACTGTCTAGAGGGACACGTAAATTACGTATTCTCTAGCTGTTTTTGCTTGCTTCCTTCACCATCGTGTCTCTGTCCAGTCTTTCAGAAATACGCAAATGTTGGGAACCTCTAGCATACTTGTCGGCACTCACTCACTTACCTATGAGATCCTACAATACCAAAAGCAAGGCAGTAGCAAGAACTGCATTGCTGAACACGAGTGAGCTGTCTAGGCGGCAGCTGAATGTATTGAGAGCATTGTTGACACATTAACCTTTGTTAGCTATAGACTTTAGTAGTAGATTCTTAATAATGTAACTTGAATGAAGGGACACACACAAATTGTTACATGACAGTCCATTGCTGTACTGACAAATCAGATGTTTCATTTCCATATTTTATTTATTTGGTTTGAATTTAAATGAATTAAAAACGTGGTCATGCTCATGTTTATAGCAAGAGACCTCTGTGCTCGTGGAGATTAGGATGCCAATTATCATCTTACATCTGTTGCATGCAGTTCTTTCTGTAAATTTCTTGGAGTTGCTGAATCCCAGATGGGAACTCTGTCTGTCTACAGCTACATCGAGATCCCATAAGGTCCACAGGGACAAGCACCCGTCTAGCTTAGGAGGCAGGAGGTGGCGTGATCTGGTGCAACTGTGCTGGCCAAGCCATGGCATTATGTAGGCTTTGCATCAGTCCTGCTGCTGGCTGTGTAGCAGCTGCCCAGTGCCTTCTCGAGAAAAGCAGATAACGTATTGAATGACAGCCTGAATTTGTGATGACCAACAGATTTAACAAGCCGAGCAGCTGACTGTAACTATTGAAAAGGAGTCTGTTTTCCTGATGGAAAGTCCTTCCCAGAAGAGAGCGGGGCGAGACAGCAGTCACTTTGTGGTATGGTGACTCCACTAGTGGCAGGGAGGTCACTTGCTGAAAATTTGCAGCAGAGCATTTTGGTTAACAGCAGTCATTTAGCAGAGAGGAGAAGTTGGATGCTAGTTTCATAAAATCCAAATGTGGAGCCTAGAGCATTGGCTGGTGAGAAAAACTGTACTGGATAGAGATGACATTTGACAGAGTTTTTAAAAGCTACATCCTTTTATAGGTTAATACTGCAAAACTATTGCCAACTTGGGAATTTGTTGGATTATTTACGAGGATACAATTAGATGGAATATTGTAAAGTCATTCACTGGTGTGTAGAAATTTGTGTAGGCTCAGAAGCGAGGCTTATGTGGCTAGATGAGGAATCACTACTGTGGCTATGGGTGGTGAGTAAACGCTTCTCCTCACGGGGCAACACGGAAATACTTCTTCCCTCCAGCAGCAGATTGTGTCGTATGCATTCATCTGGTCAACAACTTACACAGTTTGTTGAGATTATGTGAGTTTAGGTGAATGGATATGAGACTGGGAGATCATTTTTATGTGCAGTGATTGAAGCAAGTAATTGTTGCAAACCGTGTAATCTTGAGGAAAGTTTGAGGGCTCATTTGTGAGTCATACTTTGACATAGTATGCATATTCCAATTGACCAAGGCGCTGCACTACATAACCTAAATTATCCTAAGGACAAACACACACACCCGTGCCCGAGGGAGGACTCGAACCTCCGCCGAGACCAACCGCACAGTCTATGACTGCAGCACCTTAAGTAGTATGTAAGCTTGGGGTCTGATGACCTTAGCAGTTAAGTCCCATAAGAATTCACACACATTTGAATATTTTTTCACGCCACTGTGTACACGGCTAGCTGATGCAGATAATAGTTCTGTCGATGGTAAGCACGTTGAGTGCCCCACACGCAATATATATGTTGCTGTCAATGTTCCAAGCAATTATCATCTGCAATGGGGTCACAAGCGAGCAATTTACCGAGCAGTTTTAACCAATATTTTGAACACCACTGTCAGGAAATTCTGTTGTTGAAAATTATCTGCTACATTCACCAAAACTGGGTATGTTGACTGATACGCACAAAAATGTGGGTTGAAATGTGTTGCACTTGTTTTAGAATATTTTTGATTGGAACCTGTAGCCTCCCCACATAGATCGTGGTTCACATAAATTAAATGCTACTTACAGAACTATCTTAGACCTGTTCTTAATTAGTTGTAAAAATGTCCTCAGTTTCCTGTTTACATTTTCGTGCCTCGCTTTTCACTATGTTCCAAATAGTAAACTCAAAGAGTTTACACCGTGCCCAACAGTTGATGTGAAGAGAAAAGAGTTTTTGCTTGTTGGAAATGTGAGATTTGTGGGTGTTACAACAGCACAGTGTACATTCAAAATAACCTCACATATACAGAGCTTTGTGAATTTGTATCAATGATTTATGAATACTGGTTGTTATTGTCAGCAGGAAAGTACCATGTGAGACCTTAAATTTTCGCGGCGAATTGAATGTTCAAATAGGCCGGCTGGATTGGCTGTGCGGTTCTAGGCGCTGCAGTCTGGAACCGAGCGACCGCTACGGTCGCAGGTTCGAATCCTACCTCGGGCATGGATGTGTGTGATGTCCTTAGGTTAGTTAGGTTTAATTAGTTCTAAGTTCTAGGCGACTGATGACCTCCGAAGTTAAGTCGCATAGTGCTCAGAGCCATTTGAATGTTCAAATAACTTACGGGTTTGCTGCCGGGTGACGTCATCGACCACCGCGGTACCAGTCGACAAGTGTGGCAATATCAGCTGCGTAGAGGGATATATATATATATATATATATATATATATATATATATATATATATATAAAAAGAAAGATGATGAAACTTACCAAACAAAAGCGCTGGCAGGTCGATAGACACACAAACAAACACAAACATACACACAAAATTCTAGCTTTCGCAACCAATGGTTGCCTCGTCAGGAAAGAGGGAAGGAGAAGGAAAGACAAAAGGATATGGGTTTTAAGGGAGAGGGTAAGGAGTCATTCCAATCCCGGGAGCGGAAAGACTTACCTTAGGGGGAAAAAGGACAGGTATACACTCGCACACACACACATATCCATCCACACATACACAGACACAAGCAGTGTGTGTGTGTGTGTGTGTGTATGTGTGGATGGATATGTGTGTGTGTGCGCGAGTGTATACCTGTCCTTTTTTCCCCCTAAGGTAAGTCTTTCCGCTCCCGGGATTGGAATGACTCCTTACCCTCTCCCTTAAAACCCATATCCTTTTGTCTTTCCTTCTCCTTCCCTCTTTCCTGACGAGGCAACCATTGGTTGCGAAAGCTAGAATTTTGTGTGTATGTTTGTGTTTGTTTGTGTGTCTATCGACCTGCCAGCGCTTTTGTTTGGTAAGTTTCATCATCTTTCTTTTTAGATATATTTTTCCCACGTGGAATGTTTCCCTCTATTATATTCATATATATATATATATATATATATATATATATATATATAATGGAAGGAAACATTCCACGTGGGAAAAATTATATATAAAAACAAAGATGAGGTGACTTACCGAACAAAAGCGCTGGCAGGTCGATAGACACACAAACAAACACAAACACACACACACAAAATTCAAGCTTTCGCAACAAACTGTTGCCTCATCAGGAAAGAGGGAAGGACAGGGGAAGACAAAAGGAAGTGGGTTTTAAGGGAGAGGGTAAGGAGTCATTCCAATCCCGGGAGCGGAAAGACTTACCTTAGGGGGAAAAAAGGACAGGTATACACTCGCACACACGCACATATCCATCCACACATACAGACACAAGCAGACATATTTAAAGACAAAGAGTTTGGGCAGAGATGTCAGTCGAGGCAGAAGTGTAGAGGCAAAGAAGTTGTTGAAAGACAGGTGAGGTATGAGTGGCGGCAACTTGAAATTAGCGGAGATTGAGGCCTGGCGGATGACGAGAAGAGAGGATATACTGAAGGGCAAGTTCCCATCTCCGGAGTTCGGATAGGTTGGTGTTGGTGGGAAGTATCCAGATAACCCGGACGGTGTAACACTGTGCCAAGATGTGCTGGCTGTGCACCAAGGCATGTTTAGCCACAGGGTGATCCTCATTACCAACAAACACTGTCTGCCTGTGTCCATTCATGCGAATGGACAGTTTGTTGCTGGTCATTCCCACATAGAATGCATCACAGTGTAGGCAGGTCAGTTGGTAAATCACGTGGGTGCTTTCACACGTGGCTCTGCCTCTGATCGTGTACACCTTCCGGGTTACAGGACTGGAGTAGGTGGTGGTGGGAGGGTGCATGGGACAGGTTTTGCAACGGGGGCGGTTACAAGGATAGGAGCCAGAGGGTAGGGAAGGTGGTTTGGGGATTTCATAGGGATGAACTAACAGGTTACGAAGGTTAGGTGGACGGCGGAAAGACACTCTTGGCGGAGTGGGGAGGATTTCATGAAGGATGGATCTCATTTCAGGGCAGGATTTGAGGAAGTCGTATCCCTGCTGGAGAGCCACATTCAGAGTCTGGTCCAGTCCCGGAAAGTATCCTGTCACAAGTGGGGCACTTTTGTGGTTCTTCTGTGGGGGATTCTGGGTTTGAGGGGACGAGGAAGTGGCTCTGGTTATTTGCTTCTGTACCAGGTCGGGAGGGTAGTTGCGGGATGCGAAAGCTGTTTTCAGGTTGTTGGTGTAATGATTCAGGGATTCCGGACTGGAGCAGATTCGTTTGCCACGAAGACCTAGGCTGTAGGGAAGGGACCGTTTGATGTGGAATGGGTGGCAGCTGTCATAATGGAGGTACTGTTGCTTGTTGGTGGGTTTGATGTGGACGGACGTGTGAAGTTGGCCATTGGATATATAATATCCACCGTTTCTAGTTCACAAACAGCTCCTTTCACCTTTTAAACAACCATTTCGGCCAGTTCTAATAACTTTCGCTTTATTTCCATTTCCGTTTTTCCCACATCACCGATCATTTTTAGCCGCTTCCCACAGGTTTTAACGCCATTATTTCTTCGTCAGACAATTGTTAGCCTCATTTTCATAATCTGCCACCACAATACCACTCCTTTTAGTATACTACACGCAGTTTTTCGAAATTTTCCCGAATTTCTCCGTCCTTTAACGTGTTTTGGCGGCAACACAACCACCTAACCTTTATGCACATCGTTGTCTACCAACCCAAGTCCAACATAGCCCAGCTGTAACCAACACCTTTTCGCCTTTTTTCATTCCAGATCTCCAGTTTCTTTCCGGTTCACCTTTATCTCTCCCCATATATTTTTATTTTCATTTTCATTTCACCTCAGGTTACACTTTCCACCTTCTAACACCATGTCACCCTCACAACACCCCCACAATGACCCCATTAAGTTTTATTTACATTCCCTCCGCAAACATGCCTTCGCCCTAGCCAGATTACGCTCGCATATTTTATTTTCTCAGGCTTGTCTGACATTTGGCATTACCCCCAAAGGCCTCACACTCAAAGTTCCCATCTCTGGCTGCAACCCTTCCTTCCATCAGTCCCTATACCAGTTCCAAACTGAACAATCCATTGCCCTCACCCACCTAATCCTTTACCTACACATCAACTCAGCCAATGAACACACCCGTCAACTCCTATCCTTAATAAAAGTCCTTAATCTTTCCTCCACACCGGCTGTTCAGAGCATCCTCCTACAGGCCAACCGTAAATTAGAACAGCATGCCACCCTCCACCTCAAAAAACTATCCAATCTCCTGGTTTCCCACCTCCGGAAAGGCAACTCACTCACCCTTCACAACCTTTCCAGCAAACCTCAACCTCCTCTCATTGCACACAAACCCAGTCTCTCCCATCTACTCAATCTCCCACTTCCAGCTCCACTCCCTCCAAAACCTCAAAATTCCGATCAACACAATCTGGAACCACAACACCCTAATTCAGTAGTTAACCTTTCCTCCAAACCTCTCTCCCAATCCGAAACCTCTGTCCTATCCAAAGGCCTCACCTTCAGCCCCACTCCCAGATTCAACCAAACAGCCCTCGTCAAAGATTTACTGTCCTACACCCGTACTCTCTGCTGGAAGTATCACTTTGCCACGAAGAAAAATGATCCTAATCCTACTCCTAATGATCCGACTCCTCAAGACACCATCCAAATTGAACCCTGCCTGGAACAGTTCCGTCCTCCGTCACAGCGGGACCCACCTCCTCTTCCTCAAAATCACCCTCTCCAAACCTTCCAGGAATTTCTGACTTCCAGCCTTGCATCTCAATCCTTCTTAAAAAACCTTAATCCTACACCCAACATCACCACTGCTGAAGCCCAGGCTATCCGTGATCTGAAGGCTGACCGATCCATCGTCATTCTTCCGGCGGACAAGGGTTCCACGACCGTGGTACTTGATCGTCGGGAGTATGTGGCTGAGGGACTGCGTCAGCTTTCAGACAACACCACATACAAAGTTTGCCAAGGTAACCCCATTCCCGATGTCCAGGCGGAGCTTCAAGGAATCCTCAGAACCTTAGGCCCCCTGCAAAACCTTTCACCTGACTCCATCAACCTCCTGACCCCACCGACACCCCGCACCCCTACCTTCTACCTTCTTCCTAAAATCCACAAACCCAATCATCCCGGCCGCCCCATTGTAGCTGGTTACCAAGCCCCCACAGAACGCATCTCTGCCTACGTAGATCAACACCTTCAACCCATTACATGCAGTCTCCCATCCTTCATCAAGGACACCAACCACTTCCTTGAACGCCTGGAATCCTTACCCTATCTGTTACCCCCGGAAACCATCCTTGTAACCATTGATGCCACGTCCTTATACACAAATATTCCGCACGTCCAGGGCCTCGCTGCGATGGAGCATTTCCTTTCACGCCGATCACCTGCCACCCTACCTAAAACCTCTTTCCTCATCACCTTAGCCAGCTTCATCCTGACCCACAACTTCTTCACTTTTGAGGGCCAGACATACCAACAATTAAAGGGAACAGCCATGGGCACCAGGATGGCCCCCTCGTACGCCAACCTATTCATGGGTCGCTTAGAGGAAGCCTTCTTGGTTACCCAAGTCTGCCAACCCAAAGTTTGGTACAGATTTATTGATGACATCTTCATGATCTGGACTCACAGTGAAGAAGAACTCCAGAACTTCCTCTCCAACCTCAACTCCTTTGGTTCCATCAGTTTCACCTGGTCCTACTCCAAATCCCATGCCACTTTCCTTGACGTTGACCTCCACCTGTCCAATGGCCAACTTCACACGTCCGTCCACATCAAACCCACCAACAAGCAACAGTACCTCCATTATGACAGCTGCCACCCATTCCACATCAAACGGTCCCTTCCCTACAGCCTAGGTCTTCGTGGCAAACGAATCTGCTCCAGTCCGGAATCCCTGAATCATTACACCAACAACCTGAAAACAGCTTTCGCATCCCGCAACTACCCTCCCGACCTGGTACAGAAGCAAATAACCAGAGCCACTTCCTCGTCCCCTCAAACCCAGAATCCCCCACAGAAGAACCACAAAAGTGCCCCACTTGTGACAGGATACTTTCCGGGACTGGACCAGACTCTGAATGTGGCTCTCCAGCAGGGATACGACTTCCTCAAATCCTGCCCTGAAATGAGATCCATCCTTCATGAAATCCTCCCCACTCCGCCAAGAGTGTCTTTCCGCCGTCCACCTAACCTTCGTAACCTGTTAGTTCATCCCTATGAAATCCCCAAACCACCTTCCCTACCCTCTGGCTCCTATCCTTGTAACCGCCCCCGTTGCAAAACCTGTCCCATGCACCCTCCCACCACCACCTACTCCAGTCCTGTAACCCGGAAGGTGTACACGATCAGAGGCAGAGCCACGTGTGAAAGCACCCACGTGATTTACCAACTGACCTGCCTACACTGTGATGCATTCTATGTGGGAATGACCAGCAACAAACTGTCCATTCGCATGAATGGACACAGGCAGACAGTGTTTGTTGGTAATGAGGATCACCCTGTGGCTAAACATGCCTTGGTGCACAGCCAGCACATCTTGGCACAGTGTTACACCGTCCGGGTTATCTGGATACTTCCCACCAACACCAACCTATCCGAACTCCGGAGATGGGAACTTGCCCTTCAGTATATCCTCTCTTCTCGTCATCCGCCAGGCCTCAATCTCCGCTAATTTCAAGTTGCCGCCACTCATACCTCACCTGTCTTTCAACAACTACTTTGCCTCTACACTTCTGCCTCGACTGACATCTCTGCCCAAACTCTTTGTCTTTAAATATGTCTGCTTGTGTCTGTATGTGTGGATGGATATGTGCGTGTGTGCGAGTGTATACCTGTCCTTTTTTCCCCCTAAGGTAAGTCTTTCCGCTCCCGGGATTGGAATGACTCCTTACCCTCTCCCTTAAAACCCACTTCCTTTTGTCTTCCCCTCTCCTTCCCTCTTTCCTGATGAGGCAACAGTTTGTTGCGAAAGCTTGAATTTTGTGTGTGTGTGTTTGTGTTTGTTTGTGTGTCTATCGACCTGCCAGCGCTTTTGTTCGGTAAGTCACCTCATCTTTGTTTTTATATATATATATATATATATATATATATATATATATATATATATTAGCAGACGAATTTGACAAAACAAGTGCACAAAATTGGGAACAACTCAAACACAAGATTATCAAAACAGCTCAAGATCAAATTCCTTTACGAAAACACAAGAAACATGCTTGGTGGAATGAAAACTGTGATCATGCAATCAAAGCCAGACAAGAGACATTTAAAGCATGGAATAGCAACAAGACAGAAGACACATATGATACATTCCTGACAACTAGAAAAGACACTTCAAAACTAATTAGACAAACAAAAAGACAATATGAGAATAGTCAACTCTTAGAAATTGAAGAAGATTTTCAGAAATACAATACCAGAAATTTTTATAAAACTTTTAAAACCAAAATAAAGGGGTACCAACCCCAGAATCTTTGCTTCAAGAAGGAAAATGGACAGTTGGCTCTTAACAACCAAGAAAATTGCAAAGAACTTTCTAAATATTTTAAGAATCTTCTAAATTGCCCCGAGCCCACAGAAAGATTTCCACCAAAAATTCCCCAACAATGCAATCCAGTTCCACTTGCACCAAATGAAGAGGAAATCATTAAAGAAATTCATAGGTTGAAAAACAACAAAGCATCTGGTGAAGATGGAATTGTTGCAGAACTTTTAAAGGCAGCTGGTCCAAAAACCGTTAAAGAAATTACTTCAATCATGCAAAACATTTGGCAAACTGAAAAAATTCCTGATGAATGGAAAACCGCCTTGATTCACCCACTTCATAAGAAGGGAGACAAAACTGATGTTAATAATTACAGAGGAATTTCTCTTCTTCCAGTCACATACAAAATCCTCTCTCAATGTCTTCTGAACCGAGCACAACAACAACTTGAATGGAAAATTGGCGAATATCAAGCAGGTTTCAGGCCAAATAGATCTTGCCCAGAACAGATTTTAGTCCTCAAACTAATTCTCAGACATCAAAAAATTTACAATAAAAAACTAGTTTGTACCTTTGTAGATTTTAGAAAGGCGTATGACTCAGTGGATCGTGAATCTCTTTTCCAAATTGTGAAAGAACAAGGCCTGGATCCTAAAACCACGGCAATTATCAGAGACACGCTAACTGGTACAAAATCAAAAGTAAAGTTCAGAGGAGAAATTTCAGAATCCTTTGAAATAAAAACAGGCGTGAGGCAAGGTGATGGACTCTCTCCGTTGCTATTTAACTGCGTTCTAGAAAAAGTAATACAAGAGTGGCGCGAACAAAAATTGGAGTTCAAAATTGACCAACCAGTGAAATTAGGACGAACAAATATTCGAATAGACTGTTTGGCCTTTGCAGACGACTTGGTTATTCTAACGCAGGACATCCAAATTGCTCAGAAACAAATAGAAATTCTTAAAGAAACAGCAGAAAGAGTAGGTCTCCAAATCTCATTTGAAAAAACACAGTATATGACTAGCAACAAACTGGCACCCAAACTTTTGGAAACTAAGTATGGAAAAATCAAAAGAGTTTCGCAATTCAAATATTTAGGTGAAACAATCTCAGAGACTGGTCTAGAAAAAATTGGAAATGAAATTCGTTGTCAAAAGATGGAGACAGCTTTTAGACTTACAAAAGACATCTACAACAAAAAATGTCTCTCGAGGTACTCTAAATTGAGACATTACAACACGGTCATAAAACCAGAGTGCCTTTATGGGGCTGAAACGCTAATTTTAAACAGAAAAAAGGACATTCAAGAAATCCAAAAAAGAGAAAGAAAAGTAATCAGAAAAATTCTAGGTCCAAAATATACTGAAGAAGGAACATACAGGCTAAGAGCAAATAGTGAAATTCAACAATACACCAGCATATATTCGGATATGAAAAAACGCAGATTAAAATTTTATGGGCATATTAAAAGAATGGATGCTACCAGACTAACTAAACAAGTAGTGGAATTCTACGAAAATCGAAGTAAAGCTAAATTTGAGACAATAAAATGGATTGCTGCTATAAAAGAGGACATGAAAGAGGCAGATATAAAACAAGATGAAATTCAAGACAGAAAATTATTTAGGCAAAAAATTCATGACTGGGTAGTTGGTCAAGCTGAAAAACCAAAGAAAACTGGAACCACATGGTCTGATGAAAGGAAAAGAGCTCATTCCGAGAGAATGAGAACAATTTGGGCAGAGAGAAAGTCTAAAAGAAAATAACTGAATGCCCCGTGATTGTACTTCGCGTGGTCCAGTAGGGCCCAAACGTGAATAATAATAAATATATATATATTATATGCAGTCCACAGAAAAGCAATGGTCCTCTTTAAGACATGAACCTTGAATACTGCAACAAACTGCACGGAAGATTTTGCGATGGCAGTCGCATTACAAAACCCCACCACCTGCAGCTTGTGCAAAAATTAAAACCAGATTATAGCCGGTGCCTTCAGTTTTGTATCACCATCCTGGAAGCACTTGGAAATGAACATTTCGCCTCCAAGCTGATATTTGGCAATGAAGCAACCTTCCATTTATCTGTGGAGGTTAATCTCCACACTATGAGTGTGTGTGGCACTGAAAATCCTCATAAAACTGTGGCACATGAACATGATTTTCTGGAAGGTAACATTTTCTGTACACCCATCACGGGCATGTCTTCTGTGACAGAAGACTGTGATAGGTACGTCTTGCCATATTATGTTGCAATTGTGATTGTTACCGTAGCTAACTGCTGAATCTGATAATTTCATCTTTCGCAAGACGAGGCACTCCCTCATTGGAGCATTGATGTTTGTCACTACCTAAACTTCCATATCGCTTGCTGCCCTGGGCATACTGGTGAAGAAAAATTGGCTCTGTTCCCTTGAAACATGCCCCGTCAATCACTCCCAGGTTGCCTAACCTTTCGCTTCGGGGCTCTTTCCTGACCATGCTGCTGTGATGACCAGTGACAAGATTTTGCTACATGAAGTATGGAACGAAGTCAACTACTACTTGGACATATGTGATTGGGTGACCACAGGGGCCCTCGTGGAACAACATTAGTAGAGTGCAAAATGTAAACTTTGTGAGCTTACAGTTGTGTTCATGCATCACTCTCATTTGCTCATGTACTACTTTGTAAAATGCGGAGCTTTGGAAACGAATGAACCCTGTATTTTGATTAAAAAACCTGAAATTGAGATTACTTCAATATTTCATGATTGGAAACATCACCTGTAAAATAAAAAATAGAAAACAGTGACTCTCATTCACTTCAGAAATAAAAATATTATCACATGGTAAACAATTAACAGCTAATTTTTCATAGGTACAGAGAGAGTGATACTTCTAATAACCAAAGAGCACAAATAATGACAATGAGGTGCACAGCTTCACAGTAGTGCACTGTTGAAAAACTTGCACAGTACCTTGCAGTCACTATACACTGTTCAGTGGTTCCCAGCAATGCACTATGTACTCCTCTCCGTGTGTGCTGTTACATCATTGGACTTTCCTCTTTGCATATGATTGTGGAATTTTATGTTGCGTCCCTGCTGCTGTAACAGTCGGGCGGTCATGAAACAAACCCAACGCTACCTTCTTGATGCACTTTGCATGCATATGTGCATTAGAATGACCCATCTGTATTGGCATGACTGGCAGGCACAGTGCAACTGGCTGTACAGTGAGATTTGGTGCAAGAAATACATGGGCTAATCATTTAGCCTAGTGATTAACAAAGAAACTTAAGATTTGATTTGCTTTAGATTGTGTCATGAGTTTCGTTCACACCAAAGTAACAGCAAAATACCTAGTTCATAAGTAAGACCTATATCCAGTAGTCTCCAGACACCAGATGCGTGACCAATGACAAAGAATGTTTGTTTACGTGAGTGTTGAGCTTAGATGAATAGGCTAGGCCCAATGACTGGTAGCTCCTGTAATATTATTAATCAGCCACAGAAAGTTTATTCTTGAATTTGTCTTTATTTACACAGCAGATAATACTAACCAAAACTTTGAGTAGCAAACGTAGTGCCCAAGGGGACAAGTGAGTTACATACCTTATGCCCTACACCTATTTTGCTCGTTTCCTCCATCGTTGCGCCTCGCTTTAGTCATCAGAAATCAGCAGATATTGCGAAAAATTGGAAGCGTTTAGTTGAACAGTATATTTGCTTCAAAACCAGCTTGCCGACTGTTGACATCCTGCAAAACCGTGGCAAAGTATCAGCAAGAACTCCACCATTGAATATGATCAAGCTGGTAGGTGGCAGTTGTGTGAACAAAGCACACTGTCGTCACATAAACTACGTTAGCCATGGACGGCTGTTGGACAGTAGTCACTTCTTTAGTATGCTACGTGGACAATATGACACTATGACAACAGTGTGTGTGTGTGTGTGTGTGTGTGTGTGTGTGTGTGTGTGTGTGTGTGAGTGAGATTTTTTCTTGCCGACAGGAGATAGGACCACGAATGGTAGGAAAATTTGTGTATCTCTCTGATTAATACTTACACATTTTCTTCTTTCGTTCTTTCCTCAGTGCCCTCTCGGTGCTTGTGCCCTTCCTGGGTGAAACTCTCGCCATGTCTTCAGTATGGCACAGCTGGGATATCCTTCCCTTCCCATTCATTATGGACTATATTCCACGCCGTTTTTATTAAAGTTTACTAGCAGGTGAATGGTTTTCATACGTTAGACAGTTCAGTTTGAGCTCTTCCATAATTATTTTGCTCAATTTTTCACACAAAAAAATGCTTATCCTTGAAGTTCAAACGTGTGTTTCGTGTGCAGGCTTTCATCTAATTTACCTGTGTCTAGAGGCAAACATCTTTCATAATTTGAGCATATCAATTCAGTTCTTGTATTTATTTTGCTTATATCTCTGTTAACAGATGAGGTATATACCAGGTCTTACCAGTGAAGAATACAAATATCAGCTTCATTGCAAGCACATTATTTGTAACTGATACACTGACAACAGAACCACTGTCATGCAACATTTTACCTTCAAAATCTACATCATCTACTGTATTTCTTGTTCTCATTCCTGGCTACACCACACTGCAGACTGGCATATTATTATTTATTTTTTGTAGAGTATCAGCTAACTTTCTTGCATGGTTATCAGTAAGCAAAAATACATTGGACGTCACTGAAGATTTTTGATGCAGTGGTAGTTGCCACCTCCTTCACACTGTTCACAGGGTTTATTAACTCCATTAGTTGACTATTTTCCATCTGGTTGTACAAGTTCACTACTCTTTTGTCACTGGAGATAGATTTCTGTTGTATTCTTGTTTCAAAGATTAGTTTGTTTTTGTATCCACATGTTCTTCATGAAACTATGTCGTCTTTCTCACACTCATTGCTGGTACTACAGTACGCTGTACCTGCTCGTATCTAGGACCATTTTTTCATGTGCTAAATATGAAACCTGTTTAGCACTTCCTTTGTGTTTCTCATAACTCTGGTTTTTCCCATTTGACGTGCTCCATTGTTTGGAACACAACACACTTACTGCAGGTTTGAATTTTCATTTCTTAGATGAAAAAAATCACATCTTACAACATTCACAGTTGGTTGATAACTTGAAGGGGTTTTTTAGCTTCATAATGTGGTTTAGCAGGTTGTTCCTATCAGATGAAATATTGTTAGCAATGTTTTGGAAAGCACAGAGCAAGCAATTCCGTTAACAATGTAAATGTTGGAAGAACGGCTGAAAGAAGTGGAGGAAAAATATCATTCTCGTATGTTTTGTCCTGAGATTCAGTCAATTCTCAGTAATAAAAGGTTTATCACCTAACATTGCAAATGTTAAATACGAGAACAAACGAATACAGAAAGGTTCTCTAATAAGGCAGTTGCATAATTTCATAGAGAGTTGGCGTGTAAGCTCTCTTACATCCGTCAACCCTTTGTACGTGGAGACAAAGTCATACGATACGAGGAGTATCACTTCATAGCACACTGGACTCGCATTCGGGAGGACGACGGTTCAATCCCGCGTCCGACCATCCTGATTTAGGTTTTCCGTGATTTCCCTAAATCTTTCCAGGCAAATGCCGGGATGGTTCCTCTGAAAGGGCACGGCCGACTTCCTTCCCCATCCTTCCCTAATCCGATGAGACCGATGACCACGCTGTCTGGTCTCCTTCCCCAAAACAACCAACCAACCAACTTCATAGCATGTTCACAACAATGAGAAGGTTGCTGTAGGAAAATAATGAGTGGTAAAATGCTCAAGGATAATATCAGGGTGAAATATCATTAGTGAAGTTGTTGGTTCACTTAAAACCCACGATTAAAGTGAAAAACACTCCATTCTGGTGTCTCTGACAGCATGCGGATAAGAAACACTAAAATAAAAGAACTTTTGTGACAGTAAAAAGAATCTTAAAGAAATTGTTGCCTAGAGCAACTTAAAGTAAAAACTGGAGGTGATTTAGATGAGCACACAGTGCAATTTTGCCTAATGTAACTACAAAATTTAAGGGAAAGTAATCACGTGATTTGGTAAAAACAAGATGAATGGGAATTATCACAACAGAAAAGATAAACAAGATTAGTTGACCATAGCAACCAACTCAATGACCAGAAATATGTACGTGTTGAAACAACAGTTTGCATGTGAGTCTGGAAATATGTCGGTGAAACAGAAGGTTTTAGTGTACTGACTCCGAGGCTGCAGTTGCAGCAGCAGTCTTTGAGAATCATTCTGTAGAAACCGACTGACCCAACCGCATCACTACTTCACTTCACTGGACAGCAGCAGGTTAACTAATTATGCAGTAACTGCTCTCTCTCTCTCTCTCTCTCTCTCTCTCTCTCTCTGTAGGGTAGGGAAAGTCAGTTTTGTGCATTATTCTGAGCACAAGTTACAGCCAGGTGCGGGCCGGATTGCAGTGAGTTACGCATACCAACAGTTGCGAAGTAGAATGGAGGCCACAGGGCTGTCAGATTGCTGAAAGAGTCTACGTAAGGGTTTTGCATGTCACGAATCACAGGCAGAACGGGCTCACTGGCCAACCTAGCATGTTAAGAGTATGTGACGCGAAGCAAAACAGAGGCGCACAGCCGCACATAAATAGGTGCGGGTTTATAATGGGATTCATTCAAGTGTGGCAGCTCTCCCGGACGGTGGGACATGTCACACCGCCAGCTACACGCAGCAGCAGACGGGGCACCAGAGTTCCAGTCCACAGCGGGTCGCTGGTTCGACCCTCTGAGGCCGAAGTGTGGTCTGTAGGCAGTCAGCCAGTGGTGGGCCACTCTTCAGCTCACTGCCACGGACAGTCTTCTGGGCTCCAATACGCACCAGTGACATCCAGGGCGAGGGTTGTAGATTCAGCTGCGGATTGCGGGCATTTGTTGTTGCCCCGTCCTAAGCCACGCTGGCGGGGGAACACGGCGTGGACCATCTTGCAGTTCTCAGCGGGCTGCTTGGCGGTTCCTCGGAACGGCGCTGAGGCAACAAGGACAGGGACAGCTGAGTCAGCAGCCGGCGCACCCTGATGCCATCGGAACTCCGCGGCTGGCCAAGGCCGGCTCGACATAGCTTTGCATTGCACAGGCCGCTGGGGTGCTTCCTCAGCATTGTGGGGCCCTGTGACGCATATGAGGTGTACGAGGGCACTGTTGTTGGAAACAATAAATCATTTGGAAAGCTCGGACGAGTCTCTTAATATGGTGCCTTCTACCTCTTCCCGCTGATATATTCGGTGGCAGAAGTAGTCACAATATTTGGTGTCAGAATAGCGGATGTCATCTGTCCAGTACGACATTCGAGCCCACTGCCTGCATTACAGTCACAAGATGTGGTTAGTTTTGACCAGTTTTGTTTTGAGTGTTGGGCGTTTTCTTTCTTGTTTGTGCTTCGAGTATGGCCTGCCAGGGGCCCCATTTTTGATGTTTTGTGTAGGCTTATTATTTATTTATTTATTGTCAGAATAAGTGTATTCCGGGCAGTGAGATTTTTTATTTTTTTTTTCCTTGGCATTTAATTACTTTTGTATTGTTCTGAGTATGATGTTACCGAGTATGATGATACTGAGGTGTAGGGAGTCGGGTTATTCTTGTACTTAAATATTTTGTTTCAGGAATAACTGGAAACGAAAGCAACACAATGGCAGAGTCAGGGACGCGAGGTGTGTCGGAACCAGAAGCGGTACGGATTTTGTTGGAAAAAGGAGCACAATCGACAGCAGACAGTACACAGTTGAGAAATGAATTAACATCTAGAAGTGCGTGGGAAACCAAATCTGATCAATCATTGTTGCCTTGGGTGCAGGAGATTGATCCAGCTGCCGCGAGTTTGATTATTCCGTTTTCTGGCAAGGCATCTGAGGATGTGGATGCATTTGTGGAGGACTTGGAGACTTCAGCGGTGATGAATGGTTGGTCTGATGAGCAGTTGTTACATATAGCCAAGATTAGATTAATGGGTGAAGGGAAACATATGTAAGGTGTTCTGAGGCCTTAAGGAAGGCAGGACAGTTTAAGCAGTTAAAGGAATGGCTTTTACAAAGGTACGAAAAACAGAATAAAACTTGGTACATGTCAAAGAGACAGGGGGAGATGGTGGAGAAATTTGCAGACAGGATAAGGGAAATTAATGAGTATACTTATGAGTTGGGTCAGAGCGATGACGCAAATAGTGTTCTGTTGTAGGAGGCCGAGCAAAGGGCACTTGATGTATTTTTGACAGGGTTACCGGCGCATATGTCACAGAAAGTGCGTGAAGGGACTCCGAAAGATTTGTATTCAGCCATTCAACTGGCAATCCAATGCGAGGAAACAGACATGGCAACAGGGGTACGTGATAGACAAACAGTGTTTACAGTGGGTATAAAATGTTTTGAGTGTGGTCGCACGGGGCATGTGCTGAGGCAATGTACCCAGTCACCAAGGAATAAAGAAAGCGGTGGAAATCGTCAGTGGGGAGATTGGAGAAGTGGAGATAGGAGAGGTGGACAAGCGTTAAGCAGGAGAGGGGGCCCAAGACTCACCTAAGGGAGCTCCTGTTTAATTTCAATGCTACGAATATGTATGCAGAGTTGGAATGTGCAGTGGTAGGATCCGTAGGAACTAAAAGTTTAAGATTTTGTTGGACATGGAGGTGCAAGTGTCAGTGGCTACTAGGAATATAATGGGACGAAGGAAGCTAGACCCACCACGTTATAGGTTGTGTGGAGTAGGGGATAGGTAGGTCGCGCCTTTGGGGTCGGTGACAGTTGACTTGCGAATAGAGAAAGTCCGATTTAATGCATGCATGGAAGTAGTACCACGGGTAAGCGAGGGCTACGACATGATCCCAGCAGTAGATTTCTAACATGAATATCATACCAAAATTGACCTTGGACAAAGAACTGTGGAACTTGGTGGATTGTTATTTCAGCTAGGGGAAACTGTTGTCAATGCAGAGCTGTCGCGAGTGGCGTTAAACGTAATGAACAAACCAATTGAACCGCGTACATTAGCGTTAAGGCTTAATTCGCATCAGTGTGTGTCTAGTAGCACCTGGAAGTCGCTTTGGGTAAGTGTGAAGTCAAATATAACAGTGGGTACAGTATGTGTTATTGAACCATTGCAGGATAATGAAGTTTTGGGTCCATTTGGTTGTTTTGTGGAACGTAGTGTTGTACGCGTACAGGAGGGCAACGATGAGTAGTTCCCATGAACGTGGATAAGTTTAGTTCTGTAGATGCGAATTTGAGGAAAGGAGTTTTAGTAGCAAATTTGGATGTGCCAGATGACGAAGACTGGTGTTTGAGAGGTAGGCGAAGTGATCAACCACTAACTGCCGATAGAACTGCATTGCGTGACAGAGAGAGCATATGGAAGAATTATTGTGGGAATTTAAGGATTTGTTATTTCCACACAGGCTGTTACCAGCAACTCCATTAGTTCAACATAGGATACAAACAGGGAATGAAGCACCTGTTTACCATAAACCATACAGAATACCGAGGTATTTGCAGCCGATTGTGGAGGATTTCATTGATCAGCAGCTTGCGGATGGTATTATAAAGCCTAATAATAGTTGCTGGGAAGTGGGCATTGTCGTTGTGCCTAAAAAAAATCTATGGATGGAACTAAGAAATACAGGTTCTGTTGTGATTACTGATACCTCAATAATAAGACAGTAATAGATGCATACCCCATTCCAAACATATCAGAGACTTTGGATCACTTAGGACAGTGCCAGTACTTTTCTATGATGGATTTGACAAATGGTTATCATCAGTTAGAGGTGGCTCCAGAGGATTGTCCGAAAATTGCTTTCTGTACTCCTGGAGGCCATTACCTGTACATTAGAATGCCATTCGCTTTGAAAAACGCTCTGGCAATGTTTCAGAGATTGCTAAACAGTGTCTTGTGGGGTTTGAAACCACGGAGTGTCTGGTGTATTTGGATTACATTATAGTGTTATCAAGTAGTATGGAGCAATATAGACAGCGGTTAAGGGAAGTCTTTATGAGGTAAAGAGCAGCTCGTTTGACGTTGAGCCGGGAGAAGTGTCATTTTGCTTTAGAAGAAGTCATATTATCAGTAAGGACAGAGTGCGAACAGATCCGAGGTTCGCACATGCTGTAAGGGATTTTTGGGAACCGAAAACAATTAAGGAAGTGCAGTCATTCATCGGAATTTGCAATTTCTATTGACAGTTCGTGAATGGTTTTGCAGATTTAGCACAGCCGTTAATACGATTGTTACGGAAGGGTGTGAAATTTGAGTGGACAGAAGAGTGTGAGAAAGCGTTTGACAAAAGTGTTAACATCAGGTCCGGTTTGTGTGTTTCCAGATTTTGAAAAGCAGTTTATACTAGCATGCGATGCATCGAATCGAGCATTAAGGTGTGTTCTTAGTCAGGAAATTGATGGGAAAGAACATCCTGTAGCCTGTGCGTCTAGGCAGTTGAATGCAACAGAGAGGAATTACTCAACAACAGGGAGGGAGATGCTCAGCGTAATCCATGGAATCAAATATTTTACATGTTATTTATATGGGAGAAGATTTCAGGTAGTGACAGATCATGCTGCATTGAAGTGGTTGTTGGAGTTGGAGGATCTGTCCACTAGACTCGCTAGATGGGCTGTGAGCCTTAGTGAATTCGACTACGAGGTGGTGCACAAGCCTGGGAAGAAGCACGGTCATGCGGATGCACAGTAGGAAGGTGGCAAAAGTAGAAGTCATAGGTTATGACCTAGCAGTATGGCAAGAATTACAGGATGCAGACAACGTTTGTAAAATGTATCGGACACAGCCACAATTTAGTATGTACAATGGTCTTCTGTGCAGGGAAGAAACGAAGTTAGGGTCAAGGGTAGTAGTGCCAGTAAAGTTGAGGGATGAGGTTGTAAAGGAAGCACATGATCATGTGTTATCTGGTCATGGAGGGTGTAGAGCAATAAATAGGAGAGTGATGGAGAGATATTGGTGGAGAGGAAGGAAAGTAGATGTAGATCAGTATGTCAAGAATTGTATACCACGTGCGCAGAGAGCAGATTTGAGTCGGAAACAGATACAGCTACAACGATAACCGGAAGCGAAATGTCCATTTTCCTTGCTGGGGATTGATGTCTTAGGACCTTTCAGGCGAACACCATCTTGGAACAGATTCGTTCTGACAATAAACAGTTTTTCGAGGTATGTGGAGATGGTGGCTATGCCAAATCAACAAGCAGCAATGGTCGTGCAAGCATTAGTAAACAACTGGGTTTTGAAGTTTGATGTACCGGAGACAATTACTGACCAAGGGACCAACTTCATGTCGGATTTAATGAAGGAACTGTATAAATTGTTGAACATAAAGAAGTTGAGGATGAGTGCGTTGCATCCACAGGCCAACGGAAGGGCAGAATGGGTACACAGAACAATCGGGAAGATGCTGAGTTTTTATGTGGATTATCACCACCATCAGTGGGACGAGTATTTGCAGCATATTGTATGTGCGTACAATGCAAAAGTCCATACAAATACTGGTTTGTCTCCATATGAGATACTGTACGGGCGAAAAATGCCATCAACGTTTGATTTGGTGAGGCTACAGAAAGGAAGGACCGGTGAATCTGTACATCAATTCACAAGCACAATTCGGGATGTTTGTAAACGGGTACAAAAGGTGAATGAATACAAAGGCTTTGGAAAGGCAGGAAGATGCAGTAAAGTGGAAAGGAATTTTACCGCAGTATAGAGTAAGGCAATGGGTAATGCTGTCCAGCACCTGTATGCAAAAAGGAAAAAACGAAGAAGTTCCTCAAGAGGTATTAAGGGCCATACCAAGTTGTTGAAACCACTTTCCCCATTAATGTTAAGCTTCAGCTGCCAACTATAACAACAATAGTACACATTGGGCAGTTCTACATCTACATCTACATGACTACTCTGCAATTCACATTTAAGTGCTTGGCAGAGGGTTCATCGAACCACAATCACACTCTCTCTCTACCATTCCACTCCCAAACAGCGCATGGGAAAAACGAACATCTAAACCTTTCTGTTCGAGCTCTGACTTCTCTTATTTTATTTTGATGATCATTCCTACCTATGTAGGTTGGGCTCAACAAAATATTTTCGCATTCGGAAGAGAAAGTTGGTGACTGAAATTTCGTAAATAGATCTCGCCGCGACGAAAAACGTCTTTGCTTTAATGACTTCCATCCCAACTCACGTATCATATCTGCCACGCTCTCTCCCCTATTACGTGATAATACAAAACGAGCTGCCCTTTTTTGCACTCTTTTGATGTCCTCCGTCAATCCCACCTGGTAATGATCCCACACCGCGCAGCAATATTCTAACAGAGGACGAACGAGTGTAGTGTAAGCTGTCTCTTTAGTGGACTTGTTGCATCTTCTAAGTGTCCTGCCAATGAAACGCAACCTTTGACTCGCCTTCCCCACAATATTATCTATGTGGTCTTTCCTACTGAAGTTATTCGTAATTTTAACACCCAGGCACTTAGTTGAATTGACAGCCTTGAGACTTGTACTATTTATCAAGTAATCGAATTCCAACGGATTTCTTTTGGAACTCGTCTGGATCACCTCACACTTTTCATTATTTAGCATCAACTGCCACCTGCCACACCATACAGCAATGTTTTCTAAATCGCTTTGCAACTGATACTGGTCTTCGGATGACCTTACTGGACGGTAAATTACAGCATCATCTAAGAGAACTGCTCAGATTGTCACCCAGGTCATTTATATAGATCAGGAACAGCAGAAGTCCCAGGACGCTTCCCTGGGGAACACCTGATATCACTTCAGTTTTACTCTATGATTTGCCGTCTATAACTACGAACTGCGACCTTCCTGACAGGAAATCACGAATCCAGTCGCACAACTGAGACGATACCCTATAGGCCCGCAGCGTGGTTAGAAGTCGCTTGTGAGGAACGGTGTCAAAAGCTTTCCGAAAATCCAGAAATACGGAATCAACCTGAGATCCCCTGTCGATAGCGGCCATTACTTCGTGCGAATAAAGAGCTAGCTGCATTGCAGAAGAATGATGTTTTCTGAAACCATGCTGATTACGTAGCAATAGATCGTTCCCTTCGAGGTGATTCATAATGTTTGAATACAGTATATGCTCCAAAACCCTACTGCAAACCGACGTCAATGATATAGGTCTGTAGTTCAATGGATTACTCCTACTACCCTTCTTAAACACTGGTGCGACCTGCGCAATTTTCCAATTTGTAGGTACAGATCTATCGATGAGCAAGCGGTTGTATATAATTGCTAAGTAGGGAGCTATTGTATCAGCATAATCTGAAATGTACGGCCATTGAAGGGTTGCCCGGATGTGATTCCAGGCGTGTCACAGGAAGGAAAGAGGAAGAAAGAGAGAATGAAGAGGGGTGCTAAGCACAGAGAAAACCTGGAAGATAGAGTACAGCATTAAGTACCGTATGCTCTGTGATGCAGAAAGTAGTAGAGTATTTGTACTTTTTTTTTCTTGTCATGTATCATTGGGTTTGCGTAGAGTAATTAGGCATTGAATTTTCATATGTCATATGTATTTTCAAGTATTGTGAGCCTGCTAGGGACAGCAGTCTTTTTGTTGAGGGAGGAATGGAATAGACTGTCCAAGGGACATCATGGAGAGAAAAAATTGAGCTTGCAACAGGTCGGGATGCATTGGACCTTCTCCACCTACGAGAATGTGGTAGGAGTAGCAAGTTGTTTTGCGCGGGGAGTATTTGCAGGAGCAAAATGTATAGAGCCAAAGGGGAGTGGAATTTTAATCTATGGACCTAAGTGTAACATAATAGGTCCAACTTTCCATCTGCCAGCGTCAATTTCAGGAGTTTCACAATTGAGTGTTACACAGCCACAGCTGTACTGGCCAGAAGCCACTTGAGAGTTTTTGCCAAGGCAGAACCTGACCTTGTTAAATCAAACTTTGGAGCCAGGTCTGTTGAGATCCGTAAACCAGATCATTTTAGAGCAAGAGGGCCGCATTGCAGCCAAACAGCTTGTGCAACAAGTCGCTCTGTTATAGGGAAAGGCAACGGCAAATAACGATCATTTTGAGCAAGTCTGTGCCAAGTGTCATCGCAGCCTTATGTTTTGTTTTCTTTCTGATCAGGCGGAGAGCTAATTCCAGTAGAGAACCGAGGGTAGTCCAAGTCCCAGTGGATTGGATACCGAGGACGTGAGACGAGTAGGTAAGGGGTCGATCGACCAGTGGTAGTCGAGTAAGGAATTTTTATGTTTTGTTTCATGTCATGGTTTTAAGGGGCACTAGACTACATTTAAGTTTTCTAATATTAAGGAAATATGCCATAGGTGTCAACCCAAGCAAGTTAAGAGTTAGTTAAGGGTCAACCCTGGGACCGGGTCTTTCTGAAGAGGGGAATAATGTAGCGGCACCACCGTTTAGGATAAGGAAAGTCAGTTTTGCACAATATTCTGAGCACAAGTTACAGCCAGGTGCCGGCCGGATTGCAGTGACTTACGTGTACTGACAGTGCGATGTAGAATAGAGGTCACAGGGCCGAAAGATTGCTGAAAGAGTATACGTAGCTGTTTTGCATGTTGCAAACCACAGGCAGAAGGGGCTCACTGCTCAAAATAGCATGTTACGAGTACGTGATGTGAAACGGCGCATGTGGCAAAACAGAGGCACATGGCAGTGTATAAACAGGTGCGGGTTTCTAACGAGATTCATTCGAGTGTGGCAGCTCTCCTGGACGGCGGGGCATTACACACCATCAGCTACACGCAGCAGCAGACGGGGCACCAGTGTTCCAGTCCACGGCAGGTCGCTGGTTCGACAGTCTGAGGCCAATGCGGGGTCTATAGGCAGCCAGCCAGCAGCGAGCCACTCTTCTACTCACTACCACAGGCAGTCTTCCGTGCTCCAACACACACTGGTGACATCCAGGGCGAGGGTTGTAGATTCGGCTGCAGATTACAGGCATTTGTTGTCGCCCCGTCCTAAGCCACGCCGGCGAGGGAACACGGCGCGGACCATCTTGCAGTTCTCAGCGGGCCGCTCGGCGGCTCCTCCAAACGGCGCTGAGGCAACAATGACAGGGGCAGCTGAGATGGCAGCCGGCGCACCCTGACGCCATTGGAACTCTGCGGCGTGCGAAGGCCGGCTCGACACAGCTTTGCATTGAACGTAGACGGGATGTACAGGGGCACTGTGGTTGGAAACAATAAATCATTTGGAAAGCTCGGACAAGTCTTAATACGGTGCCTTCTACCTCTTCCCGCTACATTTGGTCATCCTGATACATTCAGTGGCAGAAGTTGCCACTACTCTCTCTCTCTCTCTCTCTCTCTATCTCTATCTCTATCTCTATCTTTCAGTGTGTGTCAGACTCGAGGGGAAGTCACCAAACAGGAATTATGTAATAGTATTAAAGGTTTAAAAACAAAAGCGGAAAGGATATCTAAAAAGTAGAAAAAACTTTGATGTAGGAACAATAATCTTATATTTAATTAAGATGTTACATGCCAAACTAGTAACGCAGTAGAAACAAAGTGAATATGCCATTCAAAGAGGTACATGAAAACCCCAAGTTGCTGTATAATCAAATCTCAGACACACGGGTGTGTGTGTGTGTGTGTGTGTGTGTGTGTGTGTGTGTGTGTGTGTGGAGACATTAGAACAAAATAGAGATTTCGATAAAGTAAGTAGTGCCCCAAATAGTGTGGCTAGTTTGAACAAACACCTACTGGAACTAGATGAACCAAAGGTGAGAGAGACTTGAGGTTACTAGCACAGCCACCAACTATATGGACAATATTGCAGTACACCAGAAGGAATTTATAAAGTTCAAACTAGATGTTTCTATATGCTCAGTGACATTTTTGGAGCAATTTAAGAAAATGTTACCCAAAGGTTCGGCAGGTACCACTAGAACTAAATTTATTTTGAAACATTTGCCATCTGTGTTTGCAGAAGTTATTGAAAAGGCTGTGAATGTAAGGATAATTGATCATTTTATATCACACGATTTGCTATCAGATGTACAGTTCTGCTTTAGAAGTCGTTTAACAACTGAAAATGCTATTTTCTCTCTTCTCTGTGAGGTACTGGGTGGGTTAAATAAAAGGTTTCGAACGCTAGGCATATTTTTTGATTTAACTAAGGTGTCTGATTTTGTTGATCAGAGAATATTGGTCCAAAGTTGGACCATTACGAAATATGGGGAGTAGCTCACAATTGGTTCACCTCTTACTTTAGCAACAGGCAGCAAAAGGTCATTATTTACAGTGTTGAGAATGGCTGTGATGTGGGGTCTGAGTTGGGTACAGTCAAGTGGTGGGTGCCCCAGGAATCAGGGGCCACCTCCTGTTCCTTATTTATATAAATGATATGCCCTTTAGTATTACAGGTAACTCCAAAATATTTCTGTTTGCTGATGACATGAGCTTGGTAGTAAAGGATGTTGTGTGCAACATTGACTCGGTTTCTAATAGCGCAGTTCGTGACCTAAGTTCATGGCTTGTAGAAAATAAACTACCACTAAATGACAGTAAGACTCAATTTTTAGTTTCTAACACACAATTCAACAAAATGTGACATTTTAATTTCACAGAATAGGCATATGATTAGCGAAACATTTGTAGGTGTTCAGATAGATAGTAAAATGTCGTGGTAAGCCCATGTTCAGGATCTTGCTCAAAGACTGCCATTTTTACTATTCGAACAGTATCTGAAGTGAGTGATCGCTCGACATGAAAATTAGTCTACTTTGCTTATTTTCATTTGCTTATCTCATATGGTATTATATTTTGGCGTAACTCTTCCCATTCTAAAAGAAAATTGGCTCACAAAAGGGGGGTTCGGACAATTAGTAGTGTAAGTTCACGAACCTCTTGTTGACCCTTGTTCACAAGTCTGTGTATTTTGACATTGGCCTCTCAATATATATAATCCTTACTGTCATTTCTTGTTAACAATATTAGCTTATTTCCAAGAATAAGCAGTTTCACTCAGTTAATACTCGGCAGAAATCAAACCTGCATTTTGGTTGGACTTCCTTAACTCTTATGCAGAAAGGTGTACAGTATACTGCTGCAGCCATTTTCAGTAAGCTACCACTCGAATTCAAAAATCGTAGCAGTAATCCACACGCTTTCAAAATTGAAACTGAAGAGTTTCCTCATGGATCACTTCTTCTGTTCTGTCCTTGAAAAAATTAAGCTCATTCTTGTATTGTTGATTGCGTTTACTTAAACTTATGGATTGACTTTTTTCGGGCTCATAAACATTTTATTTTTATTTGTTATTACTTTTATGTTGTAATTTCATGTACTGACATGTTCCATGACCTTGGAGACTTGCTCCTCAATTTGGTCCTATGGAACTTGATGTGTAAATAAAAAATATATATTGTAGGAAGTATGTAGTAGATAGGAGTCCAGGGATTGCAAGGGTGAGGAGTGTATTGGACTTAGGGAAGTGTTTCTGGAAAAGGTCAAGGGATTTGAGGAGGGACTGGTGATTGTGTTGAATTTCTGAAATAGGATAACTATGGAGCTTATAGGTGGGCATGACTTGACAGCTGTAGGAGCCCATCAACCTGGTAACCCCTGTGGCTTGTAACCACAGTGGTGGAGCCTTTTTTGGCAGGTAGTGTTATAAAGTCTGGATCAGTTTTTAGGTGGTGGTTTGCAGTTCTTTCTGAGGATTTGACATTGGTTTTCACGTAGTAGAGGGGTTTGGGGCTGATAGTGAGGGGAGGTTTTTGAGATTATGAAATTTTGGTATCAGGGGATGATTCAGTGCAAGTAGTGGTGGATTATGGTTAAAGGGAGTAAAGTAAGACAGAGTTCAGTATTCATTTTGAGTTGAGTGTGATTGGTAGTGTTGGTGGCAAAAATAGGTTTCCACTGCTAGGACTGGGAGGAGGAGAGGTGGTCTACAAGAAACCCAGCAGGACTGAATTTCAGGAGGAGCCATATTGTTATTCCACCATATGTTTTCCATTGTTTGCAAACATAACTCGAATATTCACCTACAATTGTTAGGACAGGACAGTTGGTCAGTTGTGGCCTTGTTGAAGGAACCATCTCAGTATTTGCCTTAAGTGATAAAAGAAATCGGGATGGCCAGACACAGCATGGGCCTCCATCCTCTTTAATCTGAGGCCAGTGTCCTATAAATACAATCATTGTGCAAATTTTGAATGCTGATGTTCGACATGGAATCCTTGAAGAAAGTTACCATTACTCTTCTTCGTAGTCCTTACATTTTTGTAACCTTATGCAACACCCTGCACAGACCTTTCTAGGCATTTTTCAGACTGTAGTACTTACCTGGATGCCTAGTCAAACTTACAGTGGATGGATTCATGTTTTCATCACTGGAATATCTGTTGTGGTATGTTTAAAAGATGAGTAGAGTACTCTGAAGAATAACAATTTCTGGCCTGTATCATTCTGTATTTAATTCGTAGAATGTTGCCTCAGTAGATCACTGTCTTCTATGGTGCTTGTGAAATCCAGCCAAATTGACTTCAACTGTAGAAGCCTATCATTATGCATTAGTGTAAGATCTTTAATTCATTTAGAACCAAATGTAACATTTTAGATTATGTTTGGATAACCACACTCTTAATTCATATAAACAAATTATCTATCCAGATTCTAAAACTATAAATTTGTTCATTTATAAGCGATGCTGTTTTTTCCACTTTTATTATTCTTGTGAAGTTTATGCCACATATGTTATATGTGAAACCTGAGTATTATGTCTAATAGTTTAATTTTACAGAAGCGGGATGTTCCAGATTATCTGTGTGGAAAAATAAGCTTTGAGATCCTTCGTGAACCAGTAATTACTCCTAGTGGTATAACTTATGAGAGGAAGGATATAGAAGAACATTTGCAGGTAAACTAGTTCTATATTACTAAAATGTATTTTATTAATTAATTCTTTTGAGCAATATAAAACTGGAAAGGTGGAGGAAGACGGAGAAAGAAAATGAAGGCTGTTAGTGCAAACAAAAATGCCAGAAATATCAGACCACAGTATTATACCATTAATAAACAGGGAATGATATAAATAATTATTCGGTAAATACAAGTTAATACAGAGCTTGATAACTTTTCGTGATGAAGGATCTTTCTGATAAAAAGATAAATTAAATTGTGCAGTGGAGCATAAGATATCAGAATGGTACTTGTGAGACGTTGCCAGCATAAGCTATGTACTGTAAATTGATTATGTTAGTATTCATACAAATTGCAAAAGAGCTCATAATGTTTGCAGTACCAGAATTGCCTTTCTGGAAGTCTGAGAAAAACCAAAGATGAAATATTTTAAACTGGTGGGCAAGTGATGAAAGTTATTTCAAGTACAGCCTGAGAAAGGATGGATAAATAGAAATTACCAATTATTTTTCCTTAGTCATCTCTCTTGTGGATTTACTACTGGTGTAAGTGCTCTGCTGTTATTGTTACATTACCCACAAGATGAGAGGATAATGTCTGCATTCATGGAATAAATGAAGCAGTTACCATTGCTGCTCCTGAATACACTATGTCATCATTACTGTCCGGCATTTCTGTTCCACAACTACACAGAGATTATTAAAGAGTTTCTTAAGAATATTTCCTCACTCAGGATAATCTACTGTGCAAACTAACACACTGATTAGCACATGGGATTTGCATTATCTGAGACCGGGCATTTCAATTTATGTTAATCATAATTTCCTTAAATCAGTTTGGATGATCTCTGAAAACAGAGTGTATATTACCATCTGAGATATATTGATTCTCAGGTTAAGTACTAAATAACAACTCCTCAGATAAAAAGATTTTTCACTGTGTTGTCATCAACAGGGTTCCTATGGCCATGTCTTCATTCACTGTCAGGTTATGTTGTTAATGGAAGCATGATGTGCTTCCTTGCTTAGAGAACATCTTTACAAAACATTTACAGACTGTTCCAATTGATAATTTGCATCCTGTTACAGCTTGAAAGACTTGTTTGGCTGTTTCTGTCTGGTGTCTGTTGTATCAGGTGGTGAGCAAAAGCTAATGCTTGTATCTGTCTGTACTGCTGTGAGGTAACATCACTATAATCCAGCCCTTTGTTTAGAATTAGTGCATTGTTCTGAAGTTACTCTACTGTGGCATTTCAAAATTGTTAAGGCTTTCGTGGCCACTTGTTGACAAACTGCCTATTGGCTTCTATCTCGGGTTCTTCGGCCGATGTTCATCTAATGATTTTACTGACGAGTGGCTGGCATAGTCGAAGCTTCACCGTCCATTGCCGGTGGTGAACCGGAGCCGAGCTCGCGGCCACAGACTATATGTACCTGGCGCGCCAACGTCCGAGGGCTTCTCCGCGGTCGTTTCTGGTGCAGTTCTCCTCTTGCTACCTGTGACGGTTGTTCGATGCAGTATGGGAAGCCAGGATCTGTTTACCTTAAGTCTTTCCTCTTTCTTGTTGAAGGTGTTCGCGTATTTTTGTATTTCTACAGGAGCAATGGGTACTCCACAAATTGTATTAGAAGTGTAACAGAGCCAAACACTCGGCGAAGTAAGGAATCAGAAAAAGAAAAGTTTTTTCACCTCCCACCTATCATAGTATTTGCAGTGGATCCTGATACAGTTTGGAATTCCTGTGTGATGGTCCGGATAGATGTCTGCCTATCACACATTACGACCCTCTTCATCTGTCGGCGGTCTGTCAGTCAACAGACGAGGTCGGCCTGTATGCTTTTGTGCTATACGTGTCCCTTCATGTTTCCACTTCACTTTCACATGGGAAACAGTGGACCTAGGGATGTTTAGGAGTGTGGACCAATCTCGCGTACAGACGTATGACACAAGTGACACCCAATCGCCTGACCACATTCGAAGTCTGTGAGTTCCGCGGAGCGCCCCATTCTGTTCTCTCACGATGTCTAATGACTACTGAGGTTGCCTGATATGGAGTACCTGGCAGTAGGTGGCAGCACCATGTATCTAATATGAAAAATGTATGCTTTTGGAGGTGTCTCGATACTTTTGATCACATAGTGTACATACATACAGGTTACTTTTAGGTTAAGGAATATGATCCATCAGATTTTGTTGTAATTTAAATTGTAAGTGCACTTGTCCATTTATTTTACATTGTGTGTGACCTGTGGCTGCCAACCAAAATCAGCCACAGGTCTAAATTAGTACACAATGTCATCTGTACATTTACACATGACATGGTATACTATTTTAGACCCGTGGCTGAGTTTGGTTGGCAGGTCCAGGACACACCCAATGTAAAATAAAAGGAAATGTCCACTTACAATTTAAATGACAGCAAAATCTTGTTTATCATATTCCTTAACCTAAAAATAACCTGTGAGTATATATTTCAGGAAAACAGTGATAAACTGACTGAGGAAGCAACAGCTGTGGTGAAACATGTTTAGGTGATAAAACAAAACAATAATTTGTGTACTTGCAAAAAGGTGTCAATTCTGTCATCACTGACCAGCTGAAAGGTGACCACCTCTTCTGAACAAACAAATGAACTCACCCAGCACTTTTGTACAAAAGTTGGTCACTGCACATTGGCCACCATATCCTGCGTGGACTCTACTGAAAGATGATGTGTGATTGATTCGATTCGCCCCCCCCCCCCCCCATCCCCCTCGCACCCGTCTGCCCCCCCCCCCCCCCCCCCCCCCGTCTCTCTCTCTCTCTCTCTCTCTCTCTCTCTCTCTCTCTCTCTCTCTCTCTCTCTGTGTGTGTGTGTGTGTGTGTGTGTGTGTGTGTGTGTGTGTGTGTGTGTGTGTGTGTGTAAAAAGCTCAAGTTATGAACTCATTTCATGTTACAATATGTTTAATCCAACCTACAACCTAGTCCACAAATGAAATATGTGTTCACAGTGTAATACAATAGGTCATATGATACTCTGGTTATTAACGCGACTACTTTTTGGTTAATTTTTTGTTCAGTTTTGTCTCTCACTGTGACACATCCATGATTTATTGCCAAACAGCTTTTCTTTCCCTACACAATTTGTGTATTATTTTTTCTGTATGATACTAGGAAAATGAGTTTTATTAAAAAGTAATAAAAATTACTATTTTTATCAGTTAATCTTCCTGTGACTGATGCAATTTATCCCATTGCTTAACAAATTTTACAATTCTCTTTTATTCGTAGGCCTGCTATTTACGACATTGTAACTTGCTGATGTTACAATCTGTTTTTAGCTGTCTGGTAATTGCTCTTAAATTAGTAATTAAGAGCCAATCAAAATATTAGTTTTATAGTTGCAGCATGCACTCTGAGAATCCAGATGTGTGAACTGGATTTGAGATACAGTAATGTTAGATCCGTTACATTATATCCCACTCAGCAAACTGTTGCAACACGAATTTATGAAAGAACAGTCATCTATTTCCTCTACATATATGCTAGTTGTAAGTGAATGTGGAAGGAATCCTTCATTGCAAAAGAGAAGTAGCAAATTAAAAATAATGGAGATTTGTACACAACCTGTAGCAAGTGTGTAAGAGGAACACAGTAGGGTCATTCCATGCCAATTGGTCTAGAGGTGCCCACATCACCATCACAGATTTTGATGAAATTTCCTATGAATAATTGCCCATGATGCCGGGGGACTGTGGTAAAGTTTCACGATCATGAATTCAGTACTTCAGAGGTATAGTCACTTGTGTGACCCTGTACCGCTACCGACGACAATGCAACCATGAGTTTTTGTGAGCAGTGGAAGTAATTGCTGAAACTTTTCTTGTGATAACTTGTAAATACAAAGTCTTAGAAAATAATATTTCATTCTCCTACCGCTTTTCAATAATTGAAAAATTGAGGGCAAAGATAATGATTTTTGTAAAAATGCCAAAAGGCTGTTTTTGGCCCACTTCTACAAAAAAGAGTTTTCTACAAACTCTTTTAAACTACACTACTGGCCATTAAAATTGCTACACCAAGAAGAAATGCAGATGATAAACAGGTATTCATTGGACAAATATGTTATACTAGAACTGAAATGTGATTACATTTTCACATAATTTGGGTGCATAGATCCTGAGAAATAAGTACCCAGAGCAACCACCTCTGGCTGCAATAACGGCCTTGATACGCCTGGGCATTGAGTCAAACACAGCTTGGATGCCGTGTACAGGTACAGCTGCCTATGCAGCTTCAACATGATACCACAGTTCATCAAGAGTAGTGAGTGACTGGCGTATTGAGATGAGCCAGTTGCTCGGCCACCATTGACCAGATGTTTTCAATTGGTGAGAGATCTGGAGAATGTGCTGGCTGGGGCAGCAGTCGAACATTTTCTGTATCCAGAAAGGCCGTACAGGACCTGCAATATGCGGTCGTGCATTATCCTGCTGAAGTGTAGGGTTGGTTTCGCAGGGATTGAATGAAGGGTAGAGCCACGGGTCGCAACACATCTGAAATGTAGCGTCCACTGTTCAAAGTGCCGTCAATGCGAACAAGAGGTGACCGAGATGAGTAACCAATGGCACCCCATACCATTGCGCCGGGTGATACGCCAGTATGGCGATGACGAATACACGCTTCCAATGTGCGTTCACCGCGATGTCGCGAAACACGAATGCAACCATCATGATGCTGTAAACAGAATCTGGATTCATCCGGAAAAATGACGTTTAGTCATTCGTGCACCCAGGATCGTCGTTGAGTACACCATCGCAGGCGCTTCTGTCTGTGATGCAGCGCCAAGGGTAACCGCAGCCACGGTCTCGGAGTCGATAGCCCATGGTGCTGCAAACGTCGTCGAACCGTTCGTGCAGATGGTTGTTGTGTTGCAAACGTCCCCATCTGTTGACTCAGGGATCGAGACCTGGCTGCACGATCCGTTACAGCCATGTGGATAAGATGCCTGTCATCTCGACTGCTAGTGATACGAGGCTGTTGGGATCCAGCACGGAGTTCCGTATTACCCTCCTGAACCCACCGATTCCATATTATTCTTACGAGGCATTAGATCTCGGCCAACACGAGCAGCAATGTCACGATACGATAACCCGCAGCCGCGATAGGCTACAATCCGACCTTAATCAAAGTCGGAAACATGATGGTACGCATTTCTCCTCCTTACACAAGGCATCACAACAATGGTGAACTGCTGTTTGTGTATGAGAAATCGATTGGAGACTTTCCTCATGTCAGCACGTTGTAGGTGTCGCCACCGGCGCCAACCTTGTGTGAATGCTCTGAAAAGCTAATCATATGCACATCACAGCATCTTCTTCCTGTCGGTTAAATTTCGCGTCTGTAGCACGTCATCTTCGTGGTGTAGCATTTTTGATGGCCAGTAGTGTATTTTCATTAGAAAGACCATGTTCTTAACCACCTGAAAAACTAGATTTGGTTTTGCAATGCAACCATATAAGGCCGTAAAAAACGACAAGATGGAGTTGCACTGAAAATGAGCCCATATTTGACTGGTACTCACATTATATCTGACATTTATCATTATGTTGTACAGTTGTTTTGTACTCTCTTGGGAAGACAATATCAAAAGCCTTGATGAGTAGGAAATGAGATAAAATCCTAATAATTTAAGAAAACTTCAAAACTTTTGCCACTGCTCATCGTGACATTGTCTTTTTCTGTTGTAGCTACAGAATCAAACTGGTTGTAAAACCCACAGTTCAGCTGTGCATTACCAAGGCTATGGAGATGATGACAGTACAATTATTACATAACACTTGTGGCACACATTGTATAAATAGCCCGTATGGTGAAGTTCACAGCAGTGTTCCTGACCCTTTTTATGTTATAGAGAATTACTAGTATGTCTTTTTACTGTGTAATGTGACTGAAGCGCTACTTTAATTCTGGTTTATGGAATACCGTACTTTTCATTAGCATAGTTTACAATTAATGTGGAACATAAGTATACACACAAAAAATTGTATAAATGTGTTGCTATGGTTCATGGTGGCTTAACCACTGTTGGTTCCTTTTAAAGTGAGAAAATTAGCATCCCCATCACCATAGGGGCTACACCCAATTGCTGTGCAACAACCTAAGGGTTTCTTTACTCAGGATCCCAAGCAGGTGTTACATTTCTACAAGCATCAGAGGCCACAGGTAGAAAAGATCTCTTTCAGAGCCCTAAGCTTATGTCTAATTCAAGCTACTTGAAGTTTTTAGACGTTTATTAATATGCTGTAACTTTCCTGAGGAAAACTATACTACCATCTAGATGTTGTCACTGATGGGATTGTTTGGAAAGGAATTTTGATGGGACAGAACCCAACAAATTACACATTCAAAAGTGATTTCCTCAAATTATTAGAGCCGCAAAAGAGAGAGAGATAATGATTTTTATTGGATTCTTTGTTCCATTAATTTTTTTTTTATAAAAAGAATTTTGTTTCAGGTTTATCCCACAGTTACTTTCAGAGATATAAAAAGCTAAACTTCACATTTATTTCATGCGTCTATTTTGTCAGTTGTCTTTGCTTCTAATTACCCACATGCAAATCACACAGGAATCCATGTTTTTTATTAATTCGCTTAAGACAGAGCCCAAAAAGTTGTACAAGTGACAAAGTTTTGTTTCTTGCGAGAAAATATTTCTGAATATACTACGTTTCAAAGTTGCCAAAAACTCACTAGTGCACTGTCGATAGCTACATAACAAGGTTAAACAAATGCTTAAATCTCTGAAAGAATTATATTGGTGAAAGTAAAACTTTCGCTGTGTTCATTGGGAATGTGTGAATGTTCAAACAAAATTTCAACAATATCCTTGGTGGTCATGCAGGAAGGAATCTTCTCTGAAATTAAACCACTTGGTGTGGAATGTGCAAGATCCCCTTGCTTCTAAACTGATACTGTTATTACTCAGCTTAGCCACGAGTCCGTAGAGGGTGGTATATGTGACATACAGTATAACTGGTCAGCATTTCCACCTGGAATTTGTGAGTGTGAGTCGGACCTTCCTTGATCCGCCTTGGTGAGTCGTGTCGTCGGATTTCCTCCTACCTGTGCGCGGTGCAGCTCTCATAAATGTCGTCCCATGGAGATTCATCATTGGCGCATTGGCTGTCTCTGTTGGTGGAAGCTAATTATCTGAAATTGCCGTCGATCAACTTTGGGGTATCTATTTACTCGAAATTAACATTCAGAATGCCGTAATATCACTTTTATTCTTATTACATCAATAATGAAACGCCCATGTCACAAACTACGCGTAACCGAGAGCATGGCTACCATCGAACAAGACAGGAAGAGCTCTTAATGCCGACTGCCGACTTTGGCACACAGTCCGTATCTCTTACTAGTTTCGTAATAGTTCGTGGATTTCCAATCAAGTTTGTACTTACTAAGATATGCATTTGTTAATGAATGGGTGTGAATTTTAACGAGGCAGAATTATAATAAATAGTTTTAAACATCCAGAGGTTCCTCCTAGTATTCATGTTGTCATAATTGACTTTAATTATTAAATATAAATAAACAAAATCGGTGACTTTGGCGCCAAGATGGCGGTACTTCCCATCATGTATATTTCCCAGGCTAACGCTTGTTGCTACGGTCCAGCGCCGAGCCCCACCCCACTACGCGCGACGTATGGTCGCTTCATCATCTAGCCAGCCAGCGTGGGAAATGTTCACCGATTCGTGGTCGGCTACGGACTACAGCACTTCCTAACTATCGTTAATACATGAATAAGACACAGTAGTTTATTAAAAGTGGTAAAAATGTCTTCCTCACGTAAGAGGCACCTTACAAATGGCCCAATAAAATTTTAGAAATAAGCCTGACGAATATTATGTTCCCTTTGTTCACAGAGTGGGTGTTTGTAAGGGTAAGGTGAAAAGTTCTCAGCCTGGCACAGAGATGCTGAAATCATCAGCATTTTCTTTTGATGGTACACTTGCAGTGAAATGGTTCAAGTTTCAATTTGGTCTGTGATGAACCTGAAATATCATAATATTCTTTGTTTGTGAGGATTGATTACCAACAGAAGTTCATCAAAAGCTTGTTAGGAGTGTACTTCTGTATTGTTAACAGTTAAGAAACCTATGGTAGCTGGAGATGCTGAACTTCTCTGAAAATTGATCCATCTGAGGAAAATAACAAAACTGCAGCAATAATTGAAAAGCTCAGTAAAATATACAGTATTGTTTGTTTGAAGTCATTCGCACCATAGAAAGAATATGGCTTATTTTACTTCCAACGAGAAGGCTTTGTGCAAGATGAGTGCTGCTCTTGTAGATTTTGTCGCCCAGCGGGGTTTCCTGGGATGCAAGATTAAATTTGAAGGTAACTGACAAATACAATAAAAGACTGATGGAAAAATACGAAAGAACAGGTCAAGATAGTAAAACTGACATATTATTCTGCCCACAGAAGAGTGCACTACCAAAGGCTGTAGTGTTAGTAAAATTTTCATGGACAAAAACAACAACAGAATACTCTTAATGGCATCATGATAGGTGACATCTCTTGGAAGCCACAAGCAGGTTGCACATGGTAAAGTGGCTCAGTGGTTGGTTTCCTGTTCACCTGCTGTGTCCAGAATCTGTGTGCATAGAACTCAATATGGTACAGTATACGGAGGTGGGAGTGGCAGTTTGACTCAGTCTGTCCGTAGGATTACATGCGAGCAGTCCTCATGATCATCGTGCACAGAAGTTGACAAAGAACCGTGCCTGGAGGCCTTGGAAGGATTGATCAGGTTGATATGCTCCCTCAAACAATGCAGCAACTCTGATTGATCCTGTGTTTCATTTGTAAGGGGGTCGGACTCAACAAACTCTCTGAGCAGACACAGTGTATCACCGTAAACAAGCAGAGGTGCAGATGTCCATGAACTTCAGTGACACATGAGGACTGACTTCAGTGTTTTATGCTGTTGCTCAATTGTGCCATTGCTGGCTGAATGGTAAATTGTTGTTTTATATTGTATGTGGCTACAGAATTTCACGAGCTGGGGAATCGAGCCTGATTCAGACTGTTGGCCCCTATAGGCAGTTATATGCAATGGGAGGCCAAACCTTGCTAGCCATGCTGATGTAAACACAGAGACTATGGTTTCTGCCAATATGTCATCAGTCAGAACTGATTCTGGCCACTGTGTGTACATGTCTGTCACAGTTAGCAAATACCACTGGCCGTCTGAAAGGGGAAGCAGTCCCACCACATTGAGGTGAACGTGAGCAAAATGTGAGGATGCATCTGGAAAATAACCTACCAGTGCCTGCAGTTGGCTGGAAATTTAGAGTTGGCATGTTCATGTACATTCAAGGCAGTCTATTCCATTCCTGGCCACAGAAAACACTGTGACACCAACTGGAATGTTGGTAGAACTCTGGAATGTTGGTAGAACTCTGGGATGACAGAGATTGTGAAAACTGTTGAACCCTAATCTCTGGAACATGGCTGGTACGAAGGGGCGAGATCATTTGTGTGCCACTTCACAGTATAGCTGAGTGCCTTCTCCAGGAGCATAAACTAGTTGCAACTTCAAGACTTTGGTGTCATCGTGCAGCAGGGCGTGTAACTCCAGAACCTCCTCTTGAGCCTTGACAAGTACTGTAGTGTGCACAGGTTGTGATATGCTGGTTACTCGAGACAAAGAGTCCACCACAACGTTATTAATGCCCAAAATGTGATGGGTGTAGGTGCTGAAATGGGTAATAAATTCCAAGTGATTGCACTGATGTGGAAAGCAGGTGGTACTGTTCCTCTTGAAGCGTAAGTTATCAGTTTCTAATTGGTGTATACAATGAACTCCCTTGCTTTGATCTGTGGTCTGAAATGTTTGATTGTTTCATAAACAGCCAAGAGCTCTCAATCATAGGTACTCCATCTCTGTTGTGGTGGTGATAATTTGTGAGAAAAATTCACGACTGCCTGCCGTGCATTGTTCACCCATTGTGGAAACAGCCACGCCAGTAGCTGACTGACTTATGCCCACCAGCATTGAGTTTGGGGTGTGCCAGCAGTGCTGCTTTTGCCAAGCTGTGTTTTGCTGCATCAAATGCTGAATCATCACCTCGGTCCACTGCACTGGGTAACTGCTCTGGGCTTTCAGCCAAACCAGTGCTGCTGTCAGTGGTTCCTGTTGTTCTGCTGCCTGTGGTAAATGCCATGAATAGAAATTCAGCATACCTAAGTACCTTCACTGTTGTTTAATTGTAGCTGGTCGACAGCTGCAAAATGGCTTTGACTTTACACTTCAGTGGCGACCAGCCTGCAGAAGAATTTGGTATCCTATAAATTCATCTTCTGGCTGTCCAAACATGCATTTGGCCATGTTCAACACCACACCATAACGTTCTAAACACTGGAAAGCCTCCATGAGATGTTGACAGTGGTGGTCTTTGCATGATGAAAACACAAGCACTTCATCTAACTCTGCAAGCAAAACAGCAGCCCACACAAGACAGAGTCGATAATTTGCTGCCAGGTTTGCACGGATTGTGTAGTCCAAATGTCACATATTTGCTGTCAAATAACCCAAATTGTGTGATGATTATAGTCTTTGGTATATCCTCCTGCTACAGGAATCTGAGTTCAGGATTTGGCACAGTCGAGTACACTGAACATTTTCACCCTGTGGAGTGCGTAGTTGTAGGCCCTCAATAACAGCACTGGGTAGCGATCAGGTACAGATTGGGCATTCAGTACACAATAATTGCCTGTGAGTGCCAGGCTCCTCCCTTCTTTGGAATTAAATACAGGGCAGATTCCCATGCGCTATTTGAAGGTCTGACAATACCCCCTCACATCTTCGCAACATTTGAGGTCTACAAAACACAGGTGGTCCATCGTGGTGTCTATGCTGTGTACAGTGTCATGTAAGATTTGTTGTGGTGCACCAGATCAGAAACTCTTCGTTGCCGACCTGTAATACCTTGACATGGTGGTCTCCTGCATTATGGTGGTACCTGATGGCCCCAAGTAACAGTGTCCACTAACCAAGCGTTGGTCATGTCTGGCAAGAGTTGGTAATGTGCCAAAACTCTGCTCCAGTGATCACCTTGACGATGTCCGCTACTGTGAAATACCATGAAAATTGCCAGTGCTGCACTATGTTTAATTCTTCTCGTTGCATGCCATACATCACAATGTCAGAATTGTTTGCCACTGACAGATGAAATGATGTTGGTGGCCAAAACAATGCACAGACATCCTGGGCAGACTACTGAGGTCAGAGCCTGAATCTGGTAAATACTTCCAGGTAGATACTCTTGTCAGTTGTAAACAGGTCTCTTAACGCATTTGGATGATCGGAGGCACCTGTGACCAACCGCCATTAGCTTTTGAATGTGCCCAGGGGCTAGTGCATTTCTTAGCCTGCCCACCTAATCTTCTGAGGTACCAACATATTGACAGTCTGGTATCATAACGGCTCCTAGATCGTCTGCGGTTACTTTCCTCGTACTGTGTGGGATCACCTTGTTACAGTAATGTGCCAGTCTGAGTGCTCAGCATATCAACCTTTCTTGACAGAGCATCAAAATCACAACTTGAGACTGTAGAATGTGTGGTTGCTTTACGGGCTGTCACTGACACAGCGCTGATCTGGCACGGAGTGATGGCTTCTTGCATGCGGTCCACCATATTCCAGGGCATCACTGCTCACGAAGTGATGATCTCCTTTACTTACAACGACAGCCAGCTGCTCCATAAAGTGCCTAGAAGATTGTTGGGCTTGGTCCCGGTGTCCACCTTGCCCATGAGATGCTGCAGGTACTGTGATGGTTTCCAGTAGCCAGTGTCCTACTGTGTCAGTACTTGCCTGATGCATAAAATTGGATCTGTAATAATCTCTTGCACTTATAACGCATAGAGTAACGTTGGTCTAATTGACTCACTACAAGTACAAATTTGATGCGTCTGCTGTGATACCAGCGTAACAAAAACTGTCCTCCACCTGAGCAATGGTACCGGATTATGTGGCCACAACGGGGATAGACGAATGGCCAGTCATGACACTGAGGGTTGGCCCATCTCACAATTCTGCAGAACCCGTATTTTTGCGTATATCACATTGGGGTCACCACTGATGGGATAATTGTACCTAAAGCTCCCATACTTGAGATAATGTTCAGGTATGCATACTGAAAATACACTGAATGCAGCTTTATTGTAATACTGATCAGTTGGAAAGCTAGACAAGTTTTGCTGCTAAGGGCGACTCTAAAACATGTCAACAAAAGAACATACAGAAAGAGGATTGTAGCACTTCACTGCAATAGTTTCGCTGGATGGTGCAAATGTTCACATGCGCAACTACGACAATTGATATGTATAGTGGTTGCTACACATAAAACATTATTTACATATTTAATTTATTATATAAACCTGAATATTGTATTATTCCTTTACTACTAGGTAGTCTTTGTACTCCTTTCGAATATTATTACATGTATGACAGCCATAGGTTTTCGGGCGGACTTTTACTAACTTGATATCTTAAGTACCAATATTCTTTTTTGAGAACACACTTAGTATACCACACACAAAGGTTGTTTTTTCATTCTATCATGTATCTTTCATAATGAACTCTATAATTGCACTTCGGTTTTAACAGACTGTGTTCATATGCCATTCCCTTTTCATCTCATCCAGAATATTACTTAGCAGTCTAGTGAGTTCTAAAAATCACTTTAAAAAGATGTATTGACTTAACTGATTATTTTGAAGAGATTAAATAAAGTAGGGTGTATTGCAGATTTTTTCCTAGTACCCATTATATATGGGGTATGGTTGTGCTTTTCTGGTAATTCCTTAATGTTACAACTTTCTCAGGTTTATATGTGTAATGTTGTCAAGGCTTACTTTTCGAATGCTTTGATCTCTACTTCCAGTTACACATTTCCATTTCTCTGTAGAGGCAGACTGACTCATCACTGCTTTTGTGTTATTGCTGGTATCTTAAGTTTCTCATATCACATGATCTCAGTCTCATAGTTAGTATATCTTTTGCAGAGAGTTGGCCATTTTGACCCAGTTACAAGGGTAAAATTGACCCAAGACCAGCTGATCCCAAATTTTGCCATGAAAGAAGTTGTTGATGGATTTTTGCAAGAAAATGAATGGGCTCTGGACTACTGAGGATTCAACAGAGTATTAAGAAGACTGTTCGTCACACACAGACGTATAAGTATGTGGACATTGTCCACTAATTTGAGCCTGGTAAGGACCTGTAAATAAGGGGGGATGACAGATAGGTAACAAATTTTGTATTTACTTTTAAAAATTGTCCTGTATACTTGAGAATCGTTCCTTGTTTTATTCAGAATCTGGCCTTACATTTAGCAAAGGTGTAAGCAGAAGGTATGACGCGTATCCCAACAGTGACCTGTCTTTGTGATTTTTCGTGTGTCTGTGTGCAAAGCTGATGTGCACTCCTATGAAACCATCATTTTCACATGAAAATTTTTATATAAATAAACCAATTTTATAGCTGTGTAATTGAATCTACAATGACAGTGAAAACTCAAGATATGCTATTCCACTTCAGGAGAGGCTTGTTAATTAGATTCATTCAGAGCTTTTGGCATCAAAGAGCATTATGTATTGTTCTTTTGGAGGAACTGTGTAAGAACAGTTGGACATTAAATTGTCTGTTTCTTCGAAAAGGATGACATTTTATGAATATATGTAAAATTCATAACAGGTTCCTTCTTTGTGCATATTGGTGATCACAAGAAACAATTAAGAATAAAAATATACAGTTTAGTAACTTGAAATGCTATCATTATCAAGCTGTACTTGATATGACTGCTTATGACAAACTGTGTTATATGCCTTATTCTCAAGCTCAATTGTCAGGTGATTGCTACTGTTGCTGTTGATGTGATAAGATGATAAGTGTATTGACAGTCCAAGATCAGTACAGTCATTTGTGTTGCATACTGAAATAATAATGTTGTGAAAGAATGGAAAGTCCAAAATGAGATAACAATATGAATAGGATATACTCACTACACAGGGGAGGCATTGAGTGATATATGGGCACATTTAAAAGTAGTCTGTTGGAAAATGCTAGCTTCCAGACGAAGTCATCAGGTGGGGGACACGCGCGCGCGCTCACACACACACACACACACACACACACACACACACACACACACACACACACTAGTGCCTGGAGATGACAGTGGCCGTGTGTGTGTGTGTGGGGGGCGGGGGGGGGGGGGGGTGTCATGTGTATGTCTGATGCTTAATGCATTCTTGTGGTGAGTAGCATTCTATCCAGTTTGTATCATTAATGAGTTTTCTTTAGGTTACTGCTCTAGTAAGCACAATGTTTTCTCTCATTGGAGAAAGTTACCATGTTTTTAAACTGGCCGCATGAACTTGTTTACTTTGATCAATCTTTATCCTTCGGCTTGCTCCAGCTTACAGCTGTATTTGCACTATTCATTTTGCATTATTGTAAGATCCTGTCCATCTCCATATGACCTTCTGACAGCGTCAAATATGTAGGATTGTACTGCAAATAGATACTGTGATTCTCTGTCAGTGTGAGTGGCTACTTTACTCATCTTGTAAGTGTTCTTGAAATTTCCAAAATAAAAAATTACTGTCATTATTCTTAGACAATATGAAAATAGAACCAGTCTGATTTCTATTTCTTTGTGTTATAAATCTTCCATATTTAAATAGAAAGAGGTTTTCTTTAAAAATATACAAATGTCTTTTTATTAACAAAAAAATTTCACATCACCACCTGTCTTGTTTGTGAGAACATTTTTATTGATTTATTCATGGAAGAATTTTGAGTGTTCATTAAATTTGATTTACTGTGTAGTGTAAATGTTTGCCACTTTAAAATGGTCTGTTGAAAAATTTCTTGGCCTTTTATTTCTGTATCTACGAATTGTATGGGTGTCACTGACACAGATGAAGCAGACCATTCTACATATAGTGAACCAGATTCTCCTGTGTAATAAATTTCTTTCCCGGGCCATAAGCTTCTCATAAAATTATTAATTCTATAAACAATATTGCTTCACAGTTTGTGATGTTCCCCAAAATTAGTATCAGTAGTATTGATTATTAACAGCACCAAATTTTTTCTGCAGGAATGATTCAGAGCCTGCCCAATCTTTTATAAAATGTTGGAAAGAGAAAATACTTTAAGAACACAAAGTAAATAAACATTATTACTTACACTTATCATCGAGTGTGTAGTAAACAGTAGGAGAGAATGTTTTTGCTATAAATAATGAGAAATGCTTAATGTCTAGATTGTCCAACAGCTTAAAAATTTATTCTGTCAGTGATTTGTACACTTAACATGTTATTGGTAAATAAGAGACATACATTCCAGTTACATAAATAATATTTTTACATGTTCTTAATAACTGTCATGTGCACCACAGCTACCTTCATACTTAGTGTCATTGCCATATAATTTGATTTATGTGGTGCTGGCTTTGCAACAATGGTAATACTGGTTCCTATCAGATTACTGAAGTTAAGCAATGTCGGGCTGGACTAGTTCTTGGATGGGTCCCCAGCCGAAGATGACATGGCGGACGGTCAGTACCGCAGGACCTTCGAGGCCTGTTCAGATTTTGTTTTTGTTCATTGCAGACATTAACAGGCTTCCAAGATGTGAATAACTACCAGGGAGCACCACAGCCATTCAGAAGCTTTGTCTTTGTCATTTACCTAATGATAAATCTCTTTGAAAAGAGAAAAATTTCCCTACTCTGTCCTAAGATGAAGAAACCTCAAAGCAGCTGCTCCTCAGAGAAAGTGCAGTGTCTGATGGAAAGATGGTTAGTTTCTACATACAGCAAATAACATACTTACAAATATCAGGAAACAAAAAGTCATGTGAAAGTAGATGATGGTGATAAAGTGGATTGTTAAAGTGGTTCACTCATTGATTTACACTGACAAAACTTTGATCGGTGGTGGAAAAATATCCAAACTTTCTTGGACTTGCTTAGTGAAAACGCCTGCGATAATGCCAACTTATTGGTGCTGTGAAATGTTAACAGTTACAAATAAGAGCTGATTAACTCAAAAAGAGGCTTGTCTGATGTTCATTAGTAATTGCTGCATACCTGCAAGGAAAATCAACAGAAATTGAATACATTATAAGACTTGTATTTTTTTATGTATGCGGTTAGGATGTAGGAAATAGTGTCAGCTTTGTAAGAAAAAAATATGTATTATTCTGTGTCATTCAGTGGGTTGTATGGTATCTAGGTCTATTTTCGGTGTAGTGAAGCAAGTTTTCTGTGATTTATTTTCTGATAAAGGAAACTTAAAATGGCAACCCAGCTGTAAATGTGTTGAAGGAGCAAAAAAGATTGAAGAAGGTGATGATTTCTGATAGCACAATATCTTGTGATATCAAACTTGTGTGAATATTTTTTCACAGATATCATCTAAAAATTTCTCAAGGACATATTTAAAAATATGTGGTGCTGCTGCTTTTGTAGTAAATGTTTAAGAATTGCATTCTTCTTGTTGTATTGTAAAATTTCACTGTTTCCTTTGCTCAAGTAATTTTTGTAGATGTCTGTATCATTGTATAGATTTTTTTTGCTGTGACTAATAGTCAAGATTCATTTTCCACTCTTTGTATCTCTGTTGATTTTTTTCTTACAGTAATTGCATTTACTTGCGTGAGTGATTCCGCTGTAAAGTGCCATGAAAACATTAATCTTCATGTATCAGTATAACTTTTTTGGATTGACAGTTTGAGATTGTGGTAATTAGTATTCTGTACTTATTCCTTGCATTCAAAATGAATGGTCCTCATTTTAGACTTTCTGCTCTTCATGAAAGAGTACATGTGTGTTTATATGCTAGATCAATGCTCATACTGAAGTTGGATGCCACAAATATTATGTGATGAACCTACGCAGGGAATCTCATCTGTACATTAACATATTGCATTCATAAATTTGTACAAAATTTGGTGGATTGTTGATTTGTCAGTTACCATTGTACAATAAAAGTGTATTTTTATTTCAAGGCCAGCTGAATGCATGTATTACCCATTGTTGTATCATAAACAGCCAATGTATATATAATTTCTATTGTTACCAAGATGAGGCACATGTAAGACGTGTTATTTCTTTGTTCAAGCATTTGGCACTCCAAATATATTTCAAGAAAATGTTTTACAGGTATGTCTACAATTAGCAATGATAATTACTATACTCAGAAAGCCTATATATTCTTAAACATTCCTAGCCAATTAAATATGCACTACTTGTCTTTTGAAGGTACCCTCATCCATAGTTGCATTATTTTATTGACATTGGCAACCAGTCCTACAGAGACATGGATTATTGTTTTTTCTCACAAGTATTTTGGTTTACTCATGTTTAGTCCCCAGCATGTGGATTTGACCTCCAATTCACAAGTTTTTACAGAAGTGCAGCTCGTGACAGGGAAGATTGCCCAATACTCAACACAGTAGCCACTCCATGCCAGTTCTTCAGGTACCTGTACAGTGGCAGTCCTGTGACAAGGGAGCGAACTATTATTGACATTGGAGTTGTTACCTCCCTGCACATGCTAGAGAGTTGGTGCTTGCCCATTTGGGCGCATGTGGACTCCGAGCAGTTGCCATCAAGCCGTGTGGTCATTGCTCCGATTGGACTGTGCTGGTGCGATAAGCCCATTCAGAGCAGGTGGCTCCATAGCAGATATCTTGTGCAGTAAGAAGGCCAGAGTTATCATGGAGTGACCGTGAGCTTCTGACAGTATCTACAGACAGACCTCAATCATTCAGTGCAGATTGTTAGGACACTGAGAACATTCTCTCTTTGACCACACAGTGAGACGATTGCAAAATCAAGTGAAGTGTAGAAACTTGGTCCCCTCACTTCCTGGTTTGCACCCTAATTGTTCGAGGGTCATTTTTATCTATCAAGTCTGCAATCTTTATAGATAATATTGAAAATGTATTTGGAAAAATTTCTTCTGTCAGTAAACTACAAAGTGGTTCTATCGTAATTAAAACAGCAACTCCTACCCAGTCACAAATGTTATTTACCTCTGAGAAACTTGGTGACATACCTATTACCATAACACCTCTAAGAGCCTGAACATGATACAGGGTGTAATTTTGTCACAAGGACTAACAGCTGCAGGTGGATGAGGAATTACAAAAACCTGGAGAAGTGAGGGGTCACTCTGTAGTTTGTGTACATCTTTGCTTGACATACAACAAAGTTGGGGCCAGAATATTTGTCCTATATTCTGAGAAATATAAAAACAAGTCTGTGATTGTGATGCAAAGCCATACTTCACATCCACGACTATACTTCGGGTACATTTTATTTGTTCCATGAATTTGTAGGAACTGGTCAGCTGTTCGAAAACTCAACATGTGACCAATCACCATTCTGTGTCATTTGCAGACACACCACCACACATCTCCAAAGTGTGCTACTTTAATTGAAGAACGTAAAACCCAGAAACTAAAGGCCTTCGATTATCTGTAATATTTGGAAACCAGAAAAAGTGCAGCCACTACTGAGGCTAGATCGTCGGTACCTCGGTTACTTACTCCGTCCATTCCCTCAGTGTCTGACCTCTAGTACTCGTGCAAGAAAATTAGCCCATGAGGGAGGCAGGCCCTCCTACTTGTGGGTCGTGCAGCTCCACATTTAAATATCTCAATTCCCCTCCACCCACCCTGTCCATTTTATCCTACTTGGGGATTTCAGTCCCTACCACAACCTGTTGGAGGGAGCAGGGCAGGAAGGAGATCTACTGATAAAATAATATTTAGAATAAATACACTCCTGGAAATGGAAAAAAGAACACATTGACACCGGTGTGTCAGACCCACCATACTTGCTCCGGACACTGCGAGAGGGCTGTACAAGCAATGATCACACGCACGGCACAGCGGACACACCAGGAACTGCGATGTTGGCCGTCGAATGGCGCTAGCTGCGCAGCATTTGTGCACCGCCGCCGTCAGTGTCAGCCAGTTTGCCGTGGCATACGGAGCTCCATCGCAGTCTTTAACACTGGTAGCATGCCGCGACAGCGTGGACGTGAACCGTATGTGCAGTTGACGGACTTTGAGCGAGGGCGTATAGTGGGGATGCGGGAGGCCGGGTGGACGTACCGCCGAATTGCTCAACACGTGGGGCGTGAGGTCTCCACAGTACATCGATGTTGTCGCCAGTGGTCGGCGGAAGGTGCACGTGCCCGTCGACCTGGGACCGGACCGCAGTGCCGTAGGGGACCGCACCGCCACTTCCCAGCAAATTAGGGACACTGTTGCTCCTGGGGTATCGGCGAGGACCATTCGCAACCGTCTCCATGAAGCTGGGCTACGGTCCCGCACACCATTAGGCCGTCTTCCGCTCACGCCCCAACATCGTGCAGCTCGCCTCCAGTGGTGTCGCGACAGGCGTGAATGGAGGGACGAATGGAGATGTGTCGTCTTCAGCGATGAGAGTCGCTTCTGCCTTGGTGCCAATGATGGTCGTATGTGTGTTTGGCGCCGTGCAGGTGAGCGCCACAATCAGGACTGCATACGACCGAGGCACACAGGGCCAACACCCGGCATCATGGTGTGGGGAGCGATCTCCTACACTGGCTGTACACCACTGGTGATCGTCGAGGGGACACTGAATAGTGCACGGTACATCCAAACCGTCATCGAACCCATCGTTCTACCATTCCTAGACCGGCAAGGGAACTTGCTGTTCCAACAGGACAATGCACGTCCGCATGTATCCCGTGCCACCCAACGTGCTCTAGAAGGTGTAAGTCAACTACCCTGGCCAGCAAGATCTCCGGATCTGTCCCCCATTGAGCATGTTTGGGACTGGATGAAGCGTCGTCTCACGCGGTCTGCACGTCCAGCACGAACGCTGGTCCAACTGAGGCGCCAGGTGGAAATGGCATGGCAAGCCGTTCCACAGGACTACATCCAGCATCTCTACGATCGTCTCCATGGGAGAATAGCAGCCTGCATTGCTGCGAAAGGTGGATATACACTGTACTAGTGCCGACATTGTGCATGCTCTGTTGCCTGTGTCTATGTGCCTGTGGTTCTGTCAGTGTGATCATGTGATGTATCTGACCCCAGGAATGTGTCAATAAAGTTTCCCCTTCGTGGGAGAATGAATTCACGGTGTTCTTATTTCAATTTCCAGGAGTGTATTACTATGGAAACTCGCTGGTGCCGCACAAGAGATACAACAGTGATGAGTTCACTCCAGAGTGTGTGTCTTAAATAATTTACGCACAGTGATGCTCACATTTTTCATGTACACAAAAAATCTGTAACGTATAGTATTGAATTATTAGATGATAGTTCTTCGAGTCTTATGTTATTTAGCACTTCTTCTTCATTGAAGACAATGTTATGGCATCCAGATTGCTCTGCTTAAATTTTGTGCTTCTCCAAAGTATTACAAATACCAGCAATACAGATAGATCAGATGAAGTAAGGAACTAGTAAATGAAGTTGACCTTGTACTATAAGAATTAATGTATTTCACGTTATTAGTGAACTAAACAGAAGTCCACATCCTCTCTCTATCATGGACTGGCAAAGACAGACAGCGCAAAATCGATGAACATCTAATAGGAGTTCTTTACAGATATAAGAAAATCAATGTTCATCTTTTCTCACTAGTTCCACAGGCTTGATTGCTGTGGGTATACCGTGTTTTAATATCTGATGTAAACTACTCAGGCAAATGAATGGATGAAATAAACAGATAAAAATGAAACATAGACCCATATAGATAAACCAGCATAAGTTCCAATACATCTGCACAACCCCCACCCCCACCGTGTGCAGGCGTGATCCCCGATTACTGGACCGACAGTTTACACTAGTTCTCTGTCAGTCCATTATGGCCAGGTGACATCGGCTGGTACGTATTTCTTCATCCAAAAAAAATTTTCCAACAGCCATTTTAGGTTATTTTATTTTATGTACCAAATGCTACCAGTTACGGCAACTCAGTATTGCCATCTTCAGGCCCCATACGCTTATTTCGTATTAACAAGCATATCGTATGGTGCCATTAAACTGGAACCGTGAATCCGGCCGTTATGCAACTGATTCACAAATCGGTGTGACCCTTTCATATGAATCAGTTGCATAACAGTCGGATTCACAGTTCCAGTTTAATGGCACCATACGATAAGCTTGTTAATACGAAATAAGCGTATGGGGCCTGAAGATGGCAATATTGAGTTGCCGAAACTGGTAGCATTCGATATATAAAATAAAATAACCGAAAATATACGGCTGTTGGAAAAGTTTTTTGAACAGAGAAAAAAGGATTACAGTAGCGGTGTCCATTCTACATAAAATTGTAACATTAAAATTTATTTTCAGTTATAACTTATATTGTATTTTTGGCCTGACCAGGGCTTAAAATACCTTTATTGATGGACAGTCTTATTTTAATGTATACCTTCTTATTTTACAATTTTATTTTCATATTCTGAAAGTTTAATTTTCCTAGTGAATGCTATGACAAGAGGCATGTCAGTCAGAATCTGCGGCTCCAGTATTGCGGAGTAACCACTGCATGCCACGTGCAGGGCTATGCTCACACGCGTGAAGCAATGTTTGTTGCGGATGCACTTCATAAGTCCACTGGTGCAACATAGCTAGCAGCCCATTGTGTTTTACAAGCTTTTAGATAACGTCAAATTTCATGTAGTCAGAATTACCATAGAGTTGCTCCGTAGGATAGTGTGCATAGCCGAGTGCGTAACAGAGTTTCCAGTGCTACAACGGAAAGGCCTGTCATTTCTGACCTGTAGTACTGGAACCACATCGTGCATCACATATTTCAATGTCCAAAGCCAGCCCATACATTCAGAATCACATTGAGATCTCGCCAAATTTCAGGTAAGTCCATAAATGTTTTCGTTTTATATGCTCCCTTGTATTGAAGCCTAGCATCCCTTGCCACTACAAACGAACTGAAAACGTTGGGCTCACACCTTCACTCACTGTAACAGATGCAAACCATTTTACAGCATGTGCCAAGCGTTTAATAATTGTATTGTTCCTCTTGACATCTGTTTTGTAAGTACATATATGTATCCACATAATATATACAATATAAGCATTACAGTTCAGCAGTTTTGCTTTAACCTAAGTGTATGTAAGCCTATATCTAAGTGTTGCTGACAAATCTGGTACATATACAGTACAATTTATACATATTTAGATCTATATTCATTTTAACATTTACAACTTGTTCAGAACACAACATTTCAGTACCGCTGAATGTCCTTTTGAGATTTTACTTTCACCCTTGGGTTGCATATGACATCATCTTGTGGCATTTTACACACACAATACTTGACATTTTCTCTGACCATTAAAGGCTTCTTGTTTCATACAGATTGTCTTCAGTTGGTAACTCTCTTAACCTTACTCCATATTACCTTTAATAGAATAACATTTTTTTTTCAGGGTTGAAAGGACAATATACATATATACAGTATGATGATATGGGTAAACCACTGTCCTCACATTTCATCTGACTTGTGCACCTGTAAATACAGATTACTAATGAAAGGGAAGAAATCTTCCTTTACACGTCAACCAACACAAGCAAATATGGATAAGCTTGGCCCCTTCTCTCTCAAGTCTACTAGAAATTTGTTTGCTGATCTATAAGGAATGGTGACAGGGAATGTAAAGAAGCATTTCTTTTAATCTCCTGCTGAACTCCATCATCTACACACTGTAGAATAATTGAGTAAATGCTCTGTGCACTCTTTTTTGTATCTTCGTGAAACTACTTATTTAGTGTTTGATGAACCAGCTGCAGAATTCTGACATTGCAGTGTCACGTAAGTCATTTGTATTACTTGTTTGAAAGTATCTGTAGAGTATAATTCTTTGTGCCTAACATATAACAGTATCTGCAGGATACCCATCTTGTGTAAATAATATACTTAAATACGTCACTACAAAAGTTGTGGAAAAAAAAAAAAAAAAAAAAAAAAAAAATTTGTAGAACAACATTCAGATAAGTCATGATCCCATATATAAATGCATTATGAATACTCATATTTGGTTCTCACGTCAGTAGTGCTTTTCAATATGCAGGCTGACCCCCTCTTGCCTTGGTAGTACTAGACCTAAGCTTCATTTAACAACATTCTACATACTTCAATCACTGCACACACACACACACACACACACACACACACACACACACACACACACATACCCGTTTAGTGTGATACCAGCTACCTAAACTCTCCTTCCTGCATTTACCATGGTGTTTCCTTGCATCATTACCTGGAAAAGAAATTAAATAATAACTTACAAACTAAGAACGTAGTCACTCCATGGCTAAGTGACGCATTATTTTTCTCTTCGCATAACATATCGTTCTATTCTAAGTACGTGGATGTGTAAATTCAACAACTCCTTTTTAATTCTCAAAACCAATCCTTTTATAAGAGTGCAAATATTTGGATGCTGTCCACCTTTTCGACATTTTCAGCCCTTCCATATTCATACTACAATTACACCGGCAATTAATAAATGTTGTAGGCGGGAACAACCTCGTTATCTTTCATACTTTGTTCAGAATGTGACCATACTCCTATAATAATTCTTTCTTTCCTTGTATTTAGATACCTTCCTTACAGTGTTTTATTCATTGTGTGTGTAACTATTGTGTAAATTGGTATATGCTATAAATAGTAGGGTAGTGTGTAAACAGGTTTCTGTAGTTTGTTATTCTTTCATAGTCTGTACATTTTTTTTCATTTTAAACCTCCTTACTGTATCAGTTTTATCCTTACAGTGTAGACTACTTCATTTTAATAGTAATTAACTTACATTAAAATATCCAGAATATAGCTTATTTGGCATCTAGATGCCCAGATTGTGTTGCATCCGGTGTGCTAAGTGGCATGTTGGATTGAACTGTTTCTGCACATGCGCTGAGTTTGCTTACGTGTGTGTCTGAGCTCCTGCTATGCCTGCAAATCGTCTACATATTGTAATGCTACTTCGTGTATTTACATCTCAAGTGCATTATCACATTGTATTGGGGAAATGTACATATTGTAGAATGGATGGGCACCACTGCAATCCTGTTTGAATTTCAGGCTTCACATCCTTTTGACATTAAACAGAATGTCAAATTACTATAGCTTACCTTTTAACAGTATTATGGAAAGGAAAGTTGCTACTCACCACATAGTGGAGATGCTGAGTCACAGATAGGCACAACAAACAGACTATCGCGACATACACTTTCGGCCATCAAGGCCTTTTTCGAAAATAGGCAGCACATAAGAATGTTGAAGGTTAGATGCATAGATCATGTAACTAATGAGGTACTGGATAGAATTGGGGAGAAGAGAAAATTGTGGCGCAATTTGAGTAGAAGAAGGGATTGGTTGGTAGGACTTGTTCTGAGTCATCAAAGGATAACCAATTTAGTACCGGAGGGCAGCATGGAAGGTAAAAATCGTAGAGGGAAACCAAGAGATGAATACACTAAGCATATTCAGAAGGATGTAGGTTGCAGTAGATACTTGGAGATGAAGAAGCTGGCATGGAGGGTTGTATCAAACCAGTCTCTGGACTGAAGACCACAACAACAACAACAATTTCACTTGTTCATGTACAGTACTAGGTATGGCCTTCACCTCAACAGGACAGGGAAGGGTAAACTGGCTAGGAAAATATCAGAAAGGTTAAAGGGCGAGACACTGTCATGAGTGATAAAATACCAGTGGTTATAGGGTATAGAAAAAGACCTTTTTTTAGGATAGGGAGGACAGAAAGAAAACAATTTTTATGAGAGGTTAAGATTGAGACAAACCTTACATCAGCGTAAACAGCTGTTGATTAAGAATTTTCAACAATCAGCAGAAATTTCAACTCTATCCAATTTTAACTCAGTCAATGTGTAACATCAGCTATCTTTATTGCCTCAAAATATTCGAGGACTGAGAAATAAAATTAATGAATTAATTATCTGCGTAGATGAATTAGGGTCCTCAAACCCAGCTGACATAATCTGCCTCTCTGAACATCATGTGACCACTGGTATAGAACTTTTAAGTGTTCAGTATTTAGGTTAGCATCTCACTTTTGAGAAGCAGAAATGGAGCAGTTGCCACATTCATCAGGAACAGTCATAAATTTAAGAAGATAGACATAAATTTTGCCTAGAATAGCATGTGGAAACATGTGCAACAGAAGTAGAATTTCACGAACAATCCTTCATAATATTAAGTGTATATCAAGCACCTGCAGGTAACTTTTATCTGTTCATAAACCACCTTGAAGCTGTACTGGCCCTTTTAACAACCAAAAACAAAGAAATAGGTGTTGCTGGTGACTTCAATGTTGATTTTCTTAAAGACTCTCCCAATAATAACTTATTTGAGTTAGTAACACAATCATTCAACTTAATTCTCACTGTAAAGTTCCCCACTTGGGTAGCCAATTGCTCTCAAACAGCCATTGATAATATCTTTATAGAAAAAGTCCAATGAACAAAATTATATTACAAAACCAATAGTCAATGGCCTCTCAGACCATGACATGCAGTTTCTTCTGTTAAATGTTAATAGTGAACAGGATTTAAAATTGTTATATCTGAACTCAAGAGGGTAATCAATAAGCCAAAAATTGATTATTTTATGACACCTCAGAGACATTCACTAGAGTGATGTTTACAGTGCTCATGGGATGAATGAAAAGTGCTTACCTTATTTGAACACTGTTTTCCCCCAAAACGAACCAAGGTTAGAGCAAAGTCTACAAAGAAGCCACGGATTACTCAAGCAATATAGAGGTATCTTGCAAAACAAAAAGAAAACTGTATCTGTCAATCCGAAACAGTTCTGATATTGATGCTATAGCACGTTACAAGAAATACTGCAAAATATTAATGGCTGTAATACTGACATCAAAGCAAATATATTACAAGAAAAAGATAGTCATATCATATAGCAAAATAAAGACACTATGGGATATAGTGAAGAACGAGACTGGTAGAACCAGAAATAAAGAGGGACAAATAGCATTAAGAGTAACTGATACATTGGTGGCAGAGGTGTATAGTGTTGCAGTACTTCTTAACAAACATTTTATAACTGTTACCGAAAAGATGGGTTTCTCAGGTTCTGTAGATGCTGCTATGGAATACCTCGGACCGGACATTTCAAATAACTTCCATAATATGAATTTGGCCCACACTACCCCAGCAGAAGTAATGTCCATCATAAAATCTTTAAAATCAAAAACATCTAGTGGGTATGATGAAATATCAAGAAAGCTAATTAAGGAATGTGATTCTGAGTTAGGTAAAACATTAAGCTACCTGTGTAACCAGTTGTTTATCAGTGGAATATTTCCTGAATGGTTGAAATATGCTGAAGTTAAGCCACTGTTTAAGAAGGGAGATAAAGAAATAGCATCAAATTTCTGTCCAATTTCACTTTTGCCAGCATTCTCAAATTTACAATCGGCTTTATAACCATCTAATCACAAATAACAGTGTCAAAGTCGCATTTCGGATTTGTAAAGGGTTCTGATATTTAGCAGGCTATCTACACTTACAGTGAAAATGTACTTAATTCATTAGACAAAAAATTGCAGGCAACTGGTATATTTTCTATCTATCAAAGGCAGCCAGCCGAACTGGCCGTGCGGTTCTAGGTGCTGCAGTCTGGGACCGCAAGACCACTACGGTCGCAGGTTCAAATCCTGCCTCGGGCATGGATGTGCGTGATGTCCTTAGGTTAGTTAGGTTTAACTAATTCTAAGTTCTAGGGGACTAATGACCTCAGAAGTTGAGTCCCATAGTGCTCAGAGCCATCTGTTAAAAGGCATTTGACTGTGTAAATCACAATATCCTCTTAAGTAAATTAGAATATTATGGTGTAGCAGGAAATGCTGCAAAATGGTTCAGATCTTAAATCTCTGGCAGTAAGCAAAGGATATTAGGAAAGAGACATGTATTAAGCAATCTGGCATCATCCAACTGGTAACTAATTACATGTGGGGTCCCACAAGGTTCTATCTTAGGGACCTTACTTTTTTTGTGTATATCAATGACCTTTCATCAGTAACAGATGCCAAGTTTGTTTTGTTTGCCGACGATACAAACATTGCAATAAATAACAAATCAAGTATAGTCTTAGAAAGATCTGCTAATAAAATATTTGTAGACATTAATCACTGGTTCTTAGCCAATTCTTTGTCACCAAACTTTGAAAAGTCACAGTACAAGAAGTTCAGAACTTGTAAGGGGTGCCCCACGAGTATATGCCTAACATATGTGACAAACATATAGAATATATGGACAGTGTTAAATTCTTGGGATTACTGCTTGATAATAAATTCAACTGGGAGGAGCACACCACAGAACTGCTGAAGCGTCTAAACAAATCTCTATTTGCTATGCGAATTCTGTCAGACATAGGGGATATGAAAATGAAAAAGCTGGCATACTATGCTGACTTATACTATATAATGTCATATGGGGTTATTTTTGGGGGTAATTCATCAAGCCAAGCTAAAGTTTGCTGGGCACCAAAACGTGCAATAAGAGGTATATGTGATGTAAACTCAAGAATATACTGGAGAAGCCTGTTTAGGGAACTAGGGATACTAATTACTGATTCCCAATATATTTATTCCTTAATGAAATTTGTCATTAAAAATATCACTTTTTCAAGGCAACAGCTCAGTTCATGGAATCAATGCTAGAAATAAGAATAATCTGCACAAGGATTTAAAGTCACTTACTCTTGTACAAAAAGGTGTGCATTATTCAGGAACACACATTTTCAATAACTTGCCAGCAACCATAAAAAGCTTAACCAATGAAATTCAGTTTAAGAGAAGCGTAAAGGATTTATTGGTGGCCAACTCCTCCTCCTCCATTGATGAAGACCATTTCAACACGGAGAACTTTAGAATATACAAAGGAAAACCATCGAGACAACTGAAAAAGGACAGTGTAATCGACTTTTCATCACCAAACGGAAGAATCAGCACCATCACCGTGAAATCAGCCAACAACCATTCGGGATGGGTTAGTAGACCTGCAGCCAAGTGCCTCCCCAGGTGGCATATCAGGGAATGCCTCCTAGATATAGGTGGTACCGAGGAAATAAATTACTCGGGGCGGACAAAAACTACTAGTAGTGTGTTTCCACAGTGGGCGGCTACAAAAGGCGTCTGTTCCACATGTCAGTGGCGGGCTCAACCAACCTCCTGATCTGGAAAGTCAGGTTGCAACGGCAGCATGCCATATATCCAACTACTAAACATCATGATGGTACAATGAGAAAAATCTCATTACACCGGTCCCCAGTCAGTAGACTGGGATTGTCGTGAGCATCGGATTCCGGTGCTCACAGACATCGTGAGAAGAATCGGAGATTCTCAAACTCCCTTAAGACCATATGCAAACACTACATCGGCACACTCAACGTGAACATACTGATGAAGACAGGAAAGATGAAACAAGTCACAAACAAAGACCATTTCAACACAGAGAACTTAAGAAATACAAAAGGAAAACCATCAAGACAACCGAAAAACCTACGGCTTTTTGGCACAGGATTTGCAGTACACAGGTCCATCACGGACAGCATAATCGACTTTTCGTCACCAAACGAAAGAATCAGCACCATCACAGTGAAATCAACCAACAAATCCTACACAATAATCAATGTACATGCATCGACTAATGACTACAACAGGAAAAACCCAGACTGATGACTTTTGAATGACAATGGAAGAAACTTTCAGGAATATTCCTGCACATAGAGTCAAAATAATACTGGGAGACTTCAACATTAAACTTGGAAAAGAAAAGGAATACATACGTACCACAGGAAAATATACTCCACACAAGGACATGAACAAAAATGGAAAACACCTGATAGACTTTTGGAAAATCCATGACCTCGATGTTATGTCAACAAAATTCAAGAAACCAACACGGAAACTTACACATGGAAATTCCCCAGTGGAAAGCAAGAACTACAAATCGACCAGTCCATAGTTCAGAAAGACTCACAAAAAGAAATTTTGAACATAGACACACGTAAAGGCTACTTCGACTTAGACACCACCTATTACAGATCAGGATTTGTCTTTTGCCCAAGAAAAAGCTCCGGAGAACAAAATTATTGGGCCAGATCCAGAAAACCTTACTTTAAACCAGACACAAATATTAGACTAAATTAAAAGGGAGAAAACGACAGACTGGACACAACTTTCAGGAAGAACTAGCACAAGCACCACACACAAGGAAACACTGTCGGTGGAACCACACATCTGACCAAGCTATTGACCGAGTCAGTGTATGGAAAAAATTTAGTAGCCATAAACAATCAAGGAAAATCATTCGCAGTGAAAAACAACAGTATGATAAACGGTGACTGATGGAGGTCGAATCGGACTTCACAAAGAACAATACAAGAAACTTCTACAGAACGTTCAGAGAAAATATGACTGGATACCAACCACCCAACTTGTGCCTCAGAAGACCGGATGGAACCCTAGAAACCAATACCAAAAACAATTGTGACATTCTGGCAAAGTACTTTGAAAAACTCCTCAACATGGACACCCATGTGGAAGAACTGATGACAGAAACGAGTACGTACAATCCAGATAGTGAACCTCCAACTCTACAAGAAGTTAAAGAAATAATTAAGTCACTCAAGAATCGTAGAGCACCAGGAGAAGACTGCGTCATCGCGGAAATCTGGAAGTTACAAGACCCTGAACTCACCAAAGACATCCACAGGATCTTGGAAGATATCTGGGAGACCATGAAAATTCCTGACGACTGGAAAACTGCCATGATACACCCACTACACAAAAAAGGTGACAAGACTGACCCGAACAACTATTACCGGTCACATACAAGATCCTCTCTAAAGCTTTACTGAACAGACTAGAATGCCATACCAACCACTTGATTGGGGAAGGCTTCCGTAAAGGGTGGTCTTGTGCGGAAGAAATTTGGAACCCTAAAATGATTTTATAACACAGACAGAACCTGATCATTAACTTCGTTGGCTTCAAAAAGATATATGACTCTATCGACTGAAAACTCTCTTTAAAATTCTAGCTGAATACAAAGTAGACAACAAAACACGGACTATCCTAGAGCAAACCTTGACCAACACGACCTCCAAAATAAAGTTCTGAGGGGAACTATCAGAGCCCTTTGAAATGCGCATAGGTGTCCGACATGGCGATAGCCTCTCACCTCTCCTTTTCAATCTAGTGTTAGATAAGGTAATAAACGAATGGAAAATATCACAACAGGGGATAACCTTGGAAACCTACAGATTAAATTCCTGGCTTTGCAGATGATCTGGCGATTGTCACGAAAGATATAAAAGAAGCTATTGAAAAACTACACGAAATCACTTCCAGAACTGGACTACAGATCTCTTACGAAAAGACACATTTTATGAGCACAAAGAAACTCTCAACCCTGAACACAAAGTTCGACATGATTCACAAAACGGCAAACTTCAAGTACCTCGGTGAAAAACAACAAATGAGCGGATGTAACAGAGACTCAAACGAAGAAAGAAAATTTAAACTGGACAAGGCATACAAAGAAATGTGGAATCATTACAACAAGAAGTCTATCTCACAAAAAGGCAAATTACGTCACTACGACACGGTACCTGAAGCACTGTATGCAGCACACCACTCTAATACTAGGGAATACACGTATGAGACAACTAGAAAAAGTAGAACAGAAACTACTTAAGAAAATAACAGCAGTGGAATATGGATCAAAAAACCTACAGAGGAAGTATACAAACTTACGGAGACAATCACAGAAAATATTAGAAAATGCAGACTACAATTCTATGGACACCTATACAGAATGCCATCACACTGACTGACCAAACAGATCTTTGACTGGGTAACCACTAGCAACAACAAAAGGGTGGCAGAAGTAAAAAACGAGCTGAACCAACTCAACATCACACCAGACACAATAAACAACAATAAAATTCAGAAACATCATCAAGAAAAGTAAACTACATGAGATACACTGTGACAAATGAACAGGTGTAAAATGGACCGAAGAATGCAAACAAGATCGCAGCCAGAAGATGAAAGAAACATGGGCAACCAAGATGAAGCTAACAAGAAGCATGGGCACGGGACCAGAAACAGAAACACAGCAAGCGAATGAGGGAAGTTCGGGGAGCAAGGAAGGCAACAAACTCAATTGGCCATGTAGTTTAGTCCAACTGCACCCTTTAAGGGCAAAACACTATAATAATAATAATAATAATAATGATAATAATAATTCCCGTGGAGGTCCGGGAAAAGAATAGGCCTCCGGTATGTTCTGCCAGTCGTAAAAGGCGACGAAAAGAACAAACCACTAATAGGGCTAACCCCCCTTTTAGTGTGATTAGTTGGTTCAGGACAGATCTAAAGAAGCCTCGGACAAGCGCCGTCATGGTTGGGGACGACGCTTGAACCCTATGCGCACTCACAATGGTAACGACACTGCTAGCCAACTGGAAAATGATTCAAATCCAAATAGAGGTGTTTTGCAGGATATGCTTCCTGCAACCACCCTAGAAGGAAAACAAAGACAGAGGATGAGATGGTCAGATGAAGTTAATCGACACCTCATGTTCTGTTATTACCAAGCAACAAATCTAGGAACCAACACAACTGGATACAGATCACAAGTATACACAACATTACCAGATACCCAGAATTAAAATTTTTAACAGAACGACTAGCTGATCAGATCTGTGTAATAATCAAAAATAACAGGATACCCCAGTCAGAATTAGAAAACATCAAACAACAAGTACAACAAATACTGGAACAAAATAATGTGCAATCAGAAGAAGAAGAAGAAAATACAGTAATGGACTCAAACATCCCAGAGCAAACAAACAAAGAACAACACGCATCAATTAAACAGTCAAAGGAAAACGAAATCTTAAGACAGCCACCAGAACAAGCACAAATAGAAGACGAAGTGACACACATGTTAGATATAGAAGAAAAATTTCAGCTGATGTATATAGAATACCCAAAGACACAAATACAGACATTAGACCATTCTTGCATAGACCGCCAAATAACCCACAGGTCGAAACAACAATAAAAACTATCAACACAATCATACACAACAAAATAAATGAAAAAACAACTATGGAAGAGTTACAACTACTGGTTTATATAGGAGCACTCACTACACTAAATAGAGAACAGAACTGACCAACACACAGAAGAAACCCACAAAACCAGCATGGCAACACAGGCTACAGATCAGAACAGAAAAACTGAGAAAAGACATCGGACAGCTAACACAATTTATAAGAAATGAAATATCAGACAAAAAACGAAAAAGGTTACATAAAATCTCTCAACAAGAAGCGATAGAGCAATTAGATGAAAAGAAACAGGAATTACAACCATTGGCCAAACGACTTAGAAGATACAAAAGAAGTGAAAACAGAAGGAAACAAAACCAAACATTCAATACAAAACAAAATAAATTTTACCAGACAACAGATAAGACACACATTAAAATAGACAATCCACAGACATGGAACACTTCTGGAGCAACATATGGTCAAATCCGGTACACCATAACAGACATGCACAGTGGATACAAGCAGAAACAGACACATACAATACCACAAATGCCTGAAGTGATAATTTTGCAACATGAAGTCACCCGAGAAATTAATTCTACGCACAATTGGAAAGCCCCTGGAAAAGATAAAATAGCAAATTTCTGGCTAAATAAATTCACCTCAACACATTCACATCTAACTAAATTATTTAACAGTTACATTGCAGACCCATACGCAGTCCCTGATACACTTACACATGGAATAACTTACCTGAAACCTAAAGATCAAGCAGACACAGCAAACCCAGCTAAATATCGCCCCATAACATGACTACCAACAATGTACAAAATATTAACTTCAGTCATTACACAGTAATTAATGACACATACAACACAGAACAAAATTATAAATGAAGGACGAAAAGGCTGTTGCAAAGGAGCACGAGGATGTAAAGAGCAACTGATAATAGATGCAGAGGTGACATATCAAGCTAAAACTAAACAAAGGTCGCTACACTATGCACACATTGATTACCAAAAAGCTTTTGATAGTGTACCCCACTCATGGTTACTACAAATATTGGAAATATACAAAGTAGATCCTAAATTGATACAGTTCCTAAACATAGTAATGAAAAATTGGAAAACCACACTTAATATCCAAACAAATTTGGAGTAGTGAAATGAAGTAACACAGACCTAGAAGCACTCAATACACTTACACGATCACAATGCCACAAATATATAATACATCACATACATTCAGCAACTGAAAGATTCACATTAAGCAGAAAGGAAGGAGGAAGGGGATTTATCGACATAAAAAACCTACATTGTGGACAGGTAGACAATTTAAGAAAATTCTTTATAGAACGAGCAGAAACTAGCAAAATACACAAAGCAATCACTCATACAAATACATCGGCTACACCACTGCTATTTCATAACCACTTCTACAACCCTTTAGATCACATAACACCAACAGATGAAGAAAGTAAATTGGGAAAAGAAAACACTACATGGCAAGCATCCGTATCATCTAACACAGCCACACATCGATCAAGATGCATCCAACACATGGCTAAGAAAAGGCAATATATACAGTGAGATGGAAGGATTCATGATTGTAACACAGGATCAAACAATAAACACCAGATATTACAGCAAGCATATTATTAAAGATCCCAATACCACAACAGATAAATGCAGACTTTGCAAACAACAAATAGAAGCAGTAGATCACATCACAAGTGGATGTACAATACTAGCAAACACAGAATACCCCAGAAGACATGACAATATAGCAAAAATAATACATCAACAGCTTGCCTTACAACATAAACTTATAAAACAACATGTTCCCACATACAAGTATGCACCACAAAATGTACTGGAGAACGATGAATACATATTATACTGGAACAGAACCTTTATAACAGATAAAACAACACCACATAACAAACCTGACATCATACTCACCAATAAAAAGAAGAAATTAACACAACTAATCGAAATATCCATACCCAATACAACAAATATACAAAAGAAAACAGGAGAAAAAAATTGAAAAATACATCCAACTGGCTGAGGAAGTCAAGGACATGTGGCATCAGGATAAATTTGACATCATACCAATTATACTATCAACTACAGGAGTCATACCACACAATATCCACCAGTGCATCAATGCAATACAGCTACATCCAAACTTATATATACAACTACAGAAATCTGTAATTATTGACACTTGTCCAATTACCCGAAAGTTCCTAAAAGCAATGTAACATATACCGTACAGTTAAAAGGAAGTCACGCTAGATCAAGGTCCGCGTCACCTTCCATTTTTAACCAGACATAACGTCTGAGACAAGAAAGAAATAATAATAATAATAAGAAGAAGAAGAATAGTACATTCTAACTTCTGCACCATTTCAGTGACTTAATATATTCATTGTGTGTGTTCCAAATGATTGGAAAAGAGCACAGATAGTCCCAGTCTTCAAGAAGGGACGTCGAGCAGATGCGCAAAACTGTAGACCTATATCTCTTACGGCGATCTCTTGTAGAATTTTAGAACATGTTTTTTGCTCGCGTATCATGTCATTTCTGGAAACCCAGAATCTACTATGTAGGAATCAACATGGATTCCGGAAACAGCGATCGTGTGAGACCCAACTCGCCTTATTTGTTCATGAGACCCAGAAAATATTAGATACAGGCTCCCAGGTAGATGCTATTTTTCTTGACTTCCGGAAGGCGTGCGATACAGTTCCGCACTGTCGCCTGATAAACAAAGTAAGAGCCTACGGAATATCAGACCAGCTGTGTGGCTGGATTGAAGAGTTTTTAGCAAACAGAACACAGCATGTTGTTATCAATGGAGAGACGTCTACAGACGTTAAAGTAACCTCTGGCGTGCCACAGGGGAGTGTTATGGGACCATTGCTTTTCACAATATATATAAATGACTTAGTAGATAGTGTCGGAAGTTCCATGCGGCTTTTCGCGGATGATGCTGTAGTATACAGAGAAGTTGCTGCATTAGAAAATTGTAGCGAAATACAGGAAGATCTGCAGCGGATAGGCACTTGGTGCAGGGAGTGGCAACTGACCCTTAACATAGACAAATGTAATGTATTGCGAATACATAGAAAGAAGGATCCTTTATTGTATGATTATATGATAGCGGAACAAACACTGGTAGCAGTTACTTCTGTAAAATATCTGGGAGTATGCGTACGGAACGATTTGAAGTGGAATGATCATATAAAACTAATTGTTGGTAAGGCGGGTACCAGGTTGAGATTCATTGGGAGAGTGCTTAGAAAATGTAGTCCATCAACAAAGGAGGTGGCTTACAAAACACTCGTTCGACCTATACTTGAGTATTGCTCATCAGTGTGGGATCCGTACCAGGTCGGGTTGACGGAGGAGATAGAGAAGATCCAAAGAAGAGCGGCGCGTTTCGTCACTGGGTTATTTGGTAACCGTGATAGCGTTACGGAGATGTTTAATAAACTCAAGTGGCAGACTCTGCAAGAGAGGCGCTCTGCATCGCGGTGTAGCTTGCTCGCCAGGTTTCGAGAGGGTGCGTTTCTGGATGAGGTATCGAATATATTGCTTCCCCCTACTTATACTTCCTGAGGAGATCACGAATGTAAAATTAGAGAGATTAGAGCGCGCACGGAGGCTTTCAGACAGTCGTCCTTCCCGCGAACCATACGCGACTGGAACAGGAAAGGGAGGTAATGACAGTGGCACGTAAAGTGCCCTCCGCCACACACCGTTGGGTGGCTTGCGGAGTATCAATGTAGATGTAGATATATACAAACAAAGATGATGTGACTTACCAAACGAAAGTGCTGGCAGGTCGATAGACACACAAACATACACACAAAATTCAAGCTTTCGCAACAAACGGCTGCTTCATCAGGAAAGAGGGAAGGAGAGGGAAAGATGAAAGGATGTGGGTTTTAAGGGAGAGGGTAAAGAGTCATTCCAATCCCAGGAGCGGAAAGACTTACCTTAGGGGGAAAAAAGGACAGGTATACACTTGTTGTAACATTACAAACGTTTCACCCGCAGATTTTCCTAGTTTGAAACAAAATTTGATGTTAACACGCTGTTCTTTCTGTACACTCAACATTTTCCGACGCACAGACAAAACGTCAACTACTTAAAACAGACGCCACGGGCAGACTGAGTGCAGGAGGCAGATGAAACTCGAGCAGTAGGCAGAGCGAGAGTCAAGTGACAGGCCGCACGCTCGCGCTCGCGCGCACGCTCGCGCGCACGCTCGCGCGCACGCTCGCGCGCACGCTCGCGCGCACGCTCGCGCGCACGCTCGCGCGCACGCACACACACACACACACACACACACACACACACACACACACACACACACACACACACAAGCAGACATTTTCATATATATCAACTGTAAGCACAACAGGCACCACAGTACAAAATGTCTGCTTGTGTCTGTGTACGAAGTGTGGCTAGAAAAAAAACCGGACTAGTACTGGTGAAACAATAAAACGAATGCAATAAGGCTGAAAGTTGCGTGGCCTGTCACTTGACTCTCGCTCTGCCTACTGCTCGAGTTTCATCTGCCTCCTGCACTCAGTCTGCCCGTGGCGTCTGTTTTAAGTAGTTGACGTTTTGTCTGTGCGTCGGAAAATGTTGAGTGTACAGAAAGAACAGCGTGTTAACATCAAATTTTGTTTCAAACTAGGAAAATCTGCAAGTGAAACGTTTGTAATGTTACAACAAGTGTACGGCGATGATTGTTTATCGCGAACACAAGTGTTTGAGTGGTTTAAACGATTTAAAGATGGCCGCGAAGACACCAGTGATGACACTCGCACTGGCAGACCATTGTCAGCAAAAACTGATGCAAACATTGAAAAAATTGGTAAACTTGTTCGACAAGATCGCTGTTTAACAATCAGAGCAGTGTCTGAGTTAACAGGAGTTGACAAGGAAAGTGTTAGTCAGATTCTTCATGAAAGTTTCAACATGAACAAAGTGTGTTCAAAAATGGTTCCAAAGTGTCTCACAATTGAACAGAAGGAACGCCGAAGAATGATTTGTTCTGACATCCTGGAAAACATTGAAAGTGATCGCAACTTCTTACAAAATGTTATTACTTGCGATGAATCGTGGTTTTTTACTTACGATCCCGAAACTAAACGCCAATCGATGCATTGGAAAACTCCTGGTTCTCCACGACAAAAAAAAGCACGAACGTCAAAACCGAAATTCAGGGCAATGATGATTGTTTTTTTTTGACATCAAAGGGATTGTGCACATTGATTGGGTACCAGAGGGACAAATAGTGAATCAGCATTACTACATTAGCGTCCTGGCTACCCTACGTGAGCGAGTACGGAGAAAACGGAACGATTTGTAGAGAAAAAAGTCATGGATCCTTCACCAAGACAATGCCCCAGCTCACAGTGCGTTGTCAGTGAAGACGTTTTTGGCAAAACACAACATTACCATCTTAGATCGTCCACCCTACTCACCTGATTTGGCCCCCTGTGACTTTTTTCTTTTCCCTAAAGTCAAGTCAGCTTTGAAAGGAACTAGATTTGAGACTGTTGAAGCAGTAAAAGAAAAAGCGACGGAAGTAATGTATGGACTTACCGAAAATGATCTGCAGCATTGCTATGAACAGTGGAAAATTCGTATGGAGTGGTGTAGAGACCGAGGAGGAGAGTACATTGAAGAAGATAACATGAAATTGTAAATAATTATAAATAAATGTTTTTTCCAGCATCAGTCCGGTTTTTTTTCTAGCCGCACCTCGTATGTGCGGATGGATGTGTGTGCGAGTGTATACCTGCCCTTTTTTCCCCTTAAGGTACGTCTTACCGCTCCCGGGATTGGAATGACTCCTTACCCTCTCCCTTAAAACCCACATCCTTTCGTCTTTCCCTCTCCTTCCCTCTTTCCTGATGAAGCAACCGTTTGTAGCAAAAGCTTGAATTTTGTGTGTATGTTTGTGTGTCTATCGACCTGCCAGCGCTTTAGTTTGGTAAGTCTCATCGTCTTTGTTTTTAGATATATTTTTCCCACGTGGAATGTTTCCCCCCTATATATATATATATATATATATATATATATATATATATATATATATATATATATATATATATATAAAAACAAAGATGAGGTGACTTACCGAACAAAAGCACTGGTAGGTCGATAGACACACAAACAAACACAAACATACACACAAAATTCAAGCTTTCGCAACAAACTGTTGCCTCATCAGGAAAGAGGGAAGGAGAGGGGAAGACGAAAGGAAGTGGGTTTTAAGGGAGAGGGTAAGGAGTCATTCCAATCCCGGGAGCGGAAAGACTTACCTTAGGGGAAAAAAAGGACAGGTATACACTCACACACACGCACATATCCATCCACACATACAGACACAAGCAGCGCACACGCACACACACACACACACACACACACACACACACACACACACACACACACACACACACACATTTGAAATATGTGTGTGTGTGTGTGTGTGTGTGTGTGTGTGTGTGTGTGTGTGTGTGTGTGTTGTTTGCGCGAGCGCGAGTGTATACCCGTCCTTTTTTCCCCCTGAGTCCGCTCCCGGGATTGGAATGATTCCTTACCCTCTCCCTTAAAACCCACTTCCTTTCGTCTTTCCTTCTCCTTCCCTCTTTCCTGATGAGGCAACAGTTTGTTGCGAAAGCTTGAATTTTGTGTGTATGTTTGTGTGTCTGTCGACCTGCCAGCACTTTCATCTGGTAAGTCAAATCATCTTTGTTTTTTTATATATATATATATATATAGTACTTCTGTTATATGTTTATTGCCTTATAAATAAATAAAACTTGTTTTTAATTTAGTGCATTAATGCGATCTTAGTAAATGATTGTTTGTAAAATGATTATTTCATGTAGTGTAGTGTGTTAATTTTAAAAAATGACGATCATTCCACTTGGGACCGTGGAAGGCACAGTAGCTTATTTGTTTCAGTTGTAAATATTTGCCATGTATTATTGTTTTTCTGACATGTTCTACATCTTGGAGGACCTCCTCACTATGGACCAATTGGAATCAAAGTAAATCTTATCTACTTCAAGCAAGGTTTGACCTTTGTCCATTCCTTTTAGTGTATAATTCTGTTAGATCCTTGTATGTATAAAGTCCCTTCCCACAATCAGGGTAAGCTAATCTATATGCACCTGTATGTGGGATTTTAGTAACTACAAATAGCCCAGTGTACAAAAGCTGTCATTTATTATTGTGCTTCCCCTGTTTCATACTTATAGTGTGCTTTTGTAGTAATACCTCTTGTCTACTTGAAATTTTGCAGTGCATGCTAATCTTTTGTCATACGACTTTTTCCTGTTCCCTTTTCCTCCAAATTAAGCAAACCTGATGGACTTTTACTTCAAGTGACATCTCTCCCATTGGAATCTTGGGCAATGATTATTCCTATTCACCAACTTCTCTCCTTTCAAACATCAGTTCAACAGGCGTAAAACTGGATGAAGTGTGTTGTAAGTCGATAATGATTTGTTGCAATGGTGAGACGAACTCAAACCATGTGTGCTTTTGCGGTGTATAGGTGCATATAAACCTGTTAAATTCTCCGAATATCCTTTCTTTCGGGTTCCCTCAGGGTTAAATCTGGATACTAATATGTTTTTTTCTTGTTTGTGTTAGTGAATTCCTTACATCTATTGCTTACAAAGTATGATGCACCGTCTGTTAACAATATCTTGGCTTCCCCATTCTCAGTAAATCTTCTGTAATCCTCTTAATAACGGAACCTGGAAGGGGGGGGGGGGGGGGGGGGGGGGCATACAACATTCTTTTTGAGGGACACTACTGAGAAAGTTTAGTGCAGAATGATTGTAATGCCAGCAACATACATTTCGGGTAAGGACCACAAAGATAAGATATGAGAAATTAGGGCTCATACGAAGGTGTATAGATAGTCATTTTTCCCTCACTACTTGTGAGTGGAACTCAGGAAGGAAATGGCGAGTATTGGAACAAGATACTCTCCACCACGCACTGTACGGTTGCTTGTAGAGTGCGTACATAGATGTACATTTCTAGATTTCCGAAAGTAATGGAGCAGGCACACTGGTAGTATCCAATTATTGAACACTTCACACTTCGTGACACTGAACACAGTTGTATTCTCTGTAACATTGCCAAATACCAATTTCTGAGCCATATCTTTTCAAATCTGGATGCCTTCCAATCACAGGCAAGTATAAAAAGATTCACTGAGAATGACATGCCGTAAATGAAACGAGGTCAGAGTAATGTAAACAAATTTATTGTACAAAAAATAACACAAAAGGCATACATTTCAAATCGGTGATGCAATTTCAGTTATTTACAATTTATACATTAATTTGTAACAATATTTTGTCATAGTATTTGCAATAAAAGCAAAAAGTCACAATCAATGTGCCAAATGAAAAATTTTTATTGTTTAAACACTTAACATTTTTTATAAACTGGTTTGTTTTTGGGTGCTAAGGCACCCGAAAAACATGCCTCGAACACACAGAGAAAACAACAGGAATCAAATATTTTAGTAACATTTCCCCTACAGAGCAGGGTGAGTTTCAGCAGTCATCTCTCTGAAGTATGGAAGATTATTGTAATGAGATAAGTGGAAACAAACAAAACCATTCTCCTGGCTGGAGGTGGCTCGTGGATGGTACATTTAAAAAGATTGCATATCCACATTTGTGTGTGTGTGTGTGTGTGTGTGTGTGTGTGTGTGTGTGTGTGTGTTCACTGAAAGGAGTGAAAGTTAGTCCAAATGCCCCTGTGTGGAATACATTTATTTGTAGATGGTTGGTTGCCTGCCCACATTTATTTTTCCCTGCTTTAGGATATAATATAACCGGGCAGCAGTAGAGAGAAGACAGAATGAAATAAGAAGTGGAACAGTCTAACTGGCCGGGGGAGGCAAGAATACTGAGAGCATGGTCTGTTAAAATAGGGCCAGCAGTAACATGAGGGTATGGGAGGGCCTATGATGGTAAACACTGAAAAAAAAAAAAAAATTCATTACTTGTCAGACAAGACTAATAAGCCAGTAGGAAGTGGATTTTATTATAATGAGCCCTTGGAAATTAAAGCAATTTTTTACTACAGGAAGATGTGCAATCACAATGCAAATAAGATTTACTTGGTGTAAAACAAGAAAGATGGGGAAAACCATCAGTATATGCAGTTTATAGGTTTATAGTAAAGAGTGCATTTTGATTTGTTGTTTTTGTTTGCTCTGAAGATTCAGAGAGCTACAGAATGTTAGTCTCCGTACCTAGTGCACATTTCAGAGCAGACAAAAAGCAAATCCTCGCATTATTGGAGGAAGTTTCACATCTTTGGACCATTTTTCTCTACCAGATTGAATTTAGAAATTTCCTTTTTGTACTGGCATGTAGCTGGGCCTCTAAATCTGTGAAACAACTGAGCTCATTTCACTTGGACGAGCTACTAGTGCAGGAGATAAACCACAATAGCCTTACAATGAATTTACATCATTGTTCAGTGTCCTCGGACATAAGCCATTGCAAGGAATCAGTGTTTAATAATATGTGTACAGAAACACTTCTGGAAAAACTTCGTACAAATCTAATAACAGTGAATACCAGAGAAAGTCATCTTGAACTTTTATACATGTTACCCATTATTATTTATATACGTCATGAATGTATCATTTGATTTCTTCACACTTTGAGAAAGAGTTACTCAACATATTTAGCTCATTTCTCCATAGTGAAATATGCCCCGATTGCAGGAAGCAATATGAGTAAATCAGTTCAATATGAAATGAAAAACACGGGGGAGAGAAGTGCCAGTGTTTATATGAAATGAGATCTTACCTTTGTCATGTGCTTTACTAGTGTTTTACAAAGGAACTAAACAACTTCTGAAAGCTAGACAGTGTGGCCCTCTTACTATACATCTCATCTACTACAGGCAAGGACTGGCCAGCAATCCTGTCTCACTTAGTTTCCTCCTCTGATGCAAGACAGTTTCATGTGAGGTGAATAAAAATACATGTAAACAAATTAAAAAGTTATAACAAACTTACATACTACCATCTGACTGTGTTATATATTAATCCGATTTGTTGCATTCCAGTGTCCATTATCACAGCTGCTTATAGTAAAAAATTTTCCACGATTAACAATCACCAAGAGCACACCAAGTGGCGTAAGTGACATCATTAAGAAATGCACCTGATTCCAATACTATTAAGAACACAAAATACACAACTTTCTATATGATAAGTAAAAAATTTCAAACATTGCAGTTGAATTTATTTTATAAATATGAAAGAAAACATTAAAAAGCTTAATTGTAACTGATATAATAGATGACAATGCATTTATTTATGGAATAAAAGTATCTCGTCAGACAGACTTTCCTCCAATTTTGTTAATAAGTACTAATGTGAATACACCTTTCTTATAATAATAATAATTTTAGCACTCTGTGTTAAATTGCATACAACAATTTCTCAGATTCATTTAGTGAAAAACTTCTTATAAAACTTACATAGCACAAAGATATGCCTCAACTCCACAATTAAAACTGAAAGGCTTCGGACATGAACCAATAACAATGTCGGCCAACGCAATTTGATGCATTTCAGAAAGTTCTTTCAACTCTGAAGTATCGGAAATTTTAGCCTGAAATGCAACACCCTGTTGACAGTGGCTTTTGTGGAGGCACTTTTGGACTGTTTTAGGGTGATCTACACCATTTGGGTAACAATACAGCCACACATACAGGACGGTAGACTTAAATTTTTATACAAAATTTACTACTTCTCTTTGTCTTGTGACTCGCATGTCTTTGAGGTTTCACCTTTTATACTAGAACTGCCTAGTGTTATGTCAGAAATTTTGTGAGCTTCTTCCACAGAATCTACCGATTTCAGTTCACTATTGTTTATGTTTTTCTCAGAAGCAGCTTGCTTAATTTGACAATCAATTCCAACAACAGGCTCATCAACATGTTTAATGGGATAATTATGAATTATCTGTATCACTGGTTGAGGAGAATGTCCACGGTTAATGACTGCTATTTCAGTATTTGGTTTTCCAACCACCTGCAACAAGAATAGAATAATCATGAACTAAAATATAAAGATGCAGAATTAGTTTTTTATTAGTATCAGCAGCAATTTGTTTGAAATTTCTTCTTTTGCAAATGATGTGATGATGAATATGTAGAGTGCTCAACAATGCATAGTGAAATAAGAGTAGTTATGATATAAAATGCAAGCACTGAAATTCCCTGTTCCTTTTCTTGATTTGCTGTTATAATGCAAATGCACTTACTGAACAACTTTCAGCTGATAACAAAATTGAGGACATACCATACAAGAGTAAAATTCAATTTCTGTCCCCTTAAAGGATCATATACTATTGGGATATGCACTTTCAAACAGCTATTCGGTTCCTCCTTTCAATCATCACAAACACCAAAATGAGAGCTTTCAATAGACACGACAGCAAAACAACTGAAATCGCTCAACAAAGGCAAGATGCATACAATTACAGGACTACATTGGTAATGGGATTTTGTTTTAGACTTTCATAACAGGTTTTGTGCTTGCACATTAACATCTTTCTGGACAACCAAAAATATTTTGCACAGGAATCTCTCAGTTTCCGCCAACAACAGCCTTTTAAAACCAATCTCATTCCATCTACCCACAAGAGAGATGCTCAGGTGGATGCCCCATTCTTCAACTTCCTGAAGGGATTCTTCACAGATCACACTGTCGTCTAAGGAACAAAATGTCAATCTACGGAATATCAGACCAGCTCTGTAATTTGACTGAAGAGTTCCCTGCAGAGCGAATACACACAGAAATGTCTAAGCACGGAAGTAGCATCAGAGCTGTCCCACAGGTGTGTCGGTCGAGAGGTAGCTCTCGTACCTGCAGCAGAGTTGACACAGCTTCTCATCAAATGTAACTTACCTTATATTTCACCACTTTTCTTTAGCTTCAACTCCTATACTTTGTGCATGTCTGTATTTATCAGACTGTCTTTACTACAGGTAGGAAGTGTGACTGCTGTGTTCAGATGAGAGCTGAGCTGGTGACCCTTCACAGTGTCGGCTTCAGTCACACAGTTCGAGACTGTTGCCAACGAATAGTCATCTCTGTGTGTGTGTGTGTGTGTGTGTGTGTGTGTGTGTGTGTGTGTGTGTGTGTGGGGGGGGGGGGGGGTGGGGGGGGGTGGCAGACGCAGAGATCCGAGGGACACCAGGCACGAGACACGTGCTCCCCGATTGCGGCCTGCCCACACTAACACCGATCCCTCACCCGTGGACGAACGGGAGGTCTTTCCGAGGTACGGCTAGCAGTGAATGACTTTCCGAGTGACCCAACCGGAGGGCCTCCCCGGTTCGTCTGACCAGCAGGTTCACACGCCGTCTGCATTTGAAGTCCCCGAGCCGGACAAAGTCGCAGAGGGTGGTATTACTGGTAGTTGGCAACTCTGATGTTAGGCACGAAATGAGGCCCTCTTAGGGATACGTCTATGAAGGAGGGGAAGGAGTCATTCCAGATGCCGTGAAGAGCACGGGGTGTAGCTAACTGCAGGTGGTGTCTCATGTCGGTACTAACATAACGTATCGCTTTAGATAGGAAGCGATTCTAGTTTCGGGCGGATAGCTGAAGTATTAAAGACTGCCAGTTTTGCTTCCCAGATGGTGACGAAGCTCACTATTTGTAGCACCGCGAACAGAACGGACCGTGGTCCTCCCCTAGAGTGTCGAGCGAAGGGTCCGAATTGGAGGCTCGGGTAGTTCTTCGACCGCGTAGGCGGCAGATTCCTCGACTCGCATCGTAGGGTCGCGGGTTTCCGGGTTCAACCAAATACGTCGGGAGTCCACTACGTGCAGGAAGTGGGTAGAAGGGGCTGAATGGAGGGGATTAGGTAGTTTTTAGGATAGAAGATCTCACAAAAGTGCAGGAAGAGCTTCAGTTTCTAAGGGTGCAGGGGAAACACGGGAAGTGGGTAGGTATCAATATTGTAACTGTAAACTGTCATAGCTGTGTTGGAAAAGAACCAGAATTCCTAGTGGTAATAGAAAGCACTGAATCTCAAGTCATTCCAGGTATGGAAAGTGAGCTACAGCTAGCAATAAATTCAGCCAAAATTTTTAAAAAGTATCTAACTGTGTTTGGAAAGGATAGATTAAATGCAGTGGGTGTGTAGTGATACATCCTAATTCTCGAATGAGAGGTATCGTGCGTAAATTTTCCTGACAGTAGTCGATAAGTGATTAGCATCCCACTGTTCGGAGGTGTCTTAAATCACAGGTGCTGATACCAGAGCTAATGATTCAGTTACTGTACTGAAGTGGATAGCAGTCAGATGGCCCTGCCTGGCGAGTTGGAAATAGGAGTTCCATGGAGGGGGCAGTGTGGAGCAAGGAGCTCCGTGAAATCTAATAATATAAAATGTCAAAGATAATAAATGTAGTGTAATTGTTAATTATCAACTTGAATACCAAATCTGGCTCTGAGCACTATGGGACTCAACTTCAGAGGTCATCAGTCCCCTAGAACTTAGAACTAGTTAAACCTAACTAACCTAAGGACATCACACACATCCACGGCTGAGACAGGATTCGAACCTGCGACCATAGCGCCTAGAACCGCACAGCCACTCCGGCCGGTGAATATCAGATGCGTTATGTATGTAGTATAGGGAGACAGTATACAAGTTGGTAGCTGTGATCATTTATCATGTACGGAGTTGTAATTTTGAAGATAATGACAGTGAATTGCATATATCTTCTTATTTAAGTAGTAGAGTGAAAGAATGAGAAGAATTTTCAGCAGCTTTATCTGCAGCCTGTGAACCAAGACGAAGGAAGAAGGCACACTGATTCAGGGCACAGACAATCTGGACCCCAATTAAAGATACTTAATGGGGACTGAGTATTCAGTAAGCAAAATTCACTGTATGTAACATGAGTGTTCAGGTGGCAACTTATTTTGGTGTTTGGTGAGTGAGGAAGTATAACAAACCATCACACAGCTCAAGCCAACCTGGAACACTCCAGGTGGTGGAGTATTTATTGCTGTCAGAAATAGTTGACGAATTTCATTTACTGTAACAGCCGAGTTCACTTTGTAACCTTGTTTTTTCAGCAGTATCTCTAAAACTGCTTCTTCTCTGATTTAATCTCCTTGTTCATCTGTTAAGTTTTGTCTGAATTTGTTCATTTTCTTCTATTGTGAAGATAAACACACTTCCCCCTCATCTTTTTCAGTTTCCTTCTTTTGTCAGTTTACCACTGGCAAGAACTACGTTTTGGCATTCTGTTAAATATTAATACTTCATAATACACTACAACTGCACTACCTTAAACAATTCACTTTCACTCAAATTTAGTTCCCTATCACTTTTGCTTTTCCTCGAGCCACTCAAATCAGTTTTCGGACGTGTACTGATATGTGTCATCGCCTATGTATACCCTCCTGAAATCATCCTATTCTTTAATGTAACCACCACCACCACCACCACCACCACCACCTGGTGAAAGGTAACATTCTTCCAATGTTTCTGAGAGGTATAATAGTGTTACTCCTCATCGTGAAGGGGGCAATCTGGTACGATTTTAGATCACAGTTTGTAGTGATTAAGGGAACTCTGACAGCACAAAGATACATCAAGTACGTACCACGTCCTCACGTGTTACCTCCGACGTGACAGTATTGTGATGCCATTTTTCGACAGGACTACGCACACCCACACACGGCACGCACCTCCACAAACTGTGTTATCCTCACAGCTAGTGAGATCACCACACCTGTCCCTGGTAGAACATGCCTGGGAGCAGCTCAGGTGTTAGCTGCACCTGTGCACCAGTATTCAGGATATCTAGGACCAGTTATGACAGTTGTCAACCACCTCACCTCAGGAGAGGATACGATGACTTTCTGATGACTTTCCCAACCAAATTGGTGAACGAATCTACACCAGAGATGGTGCTTCACTGCTTTTGTCATGTGGAGTATTTCTGTTAGAAATAAGCTGCCACCCACTCAGCTCTCCTCGTGTGGTACACAACGTCGAAGTGGAGAGCTGCATTTTAGCAGAAAGGCTTCTGTCGAGGTATGAGGGAGATACTCAACTTTAACACTTAATTGATTGTTTACTTTTTCACATAAATATTTCTCTTGTTTATAAATACTTTGCTCCGACATTGATAAAATTTGCACCAGGTCAGATTTAACACTAGTATTAAAGCACTGGAAAATGCAAAGTATATACACGGTGTACATAAAGTTCGGGAACACTTTCGATTATTTATTGGACAAGAACTAAACATTGTACAGGTGTCACACATATCGCATTCTGAACAGAAATTCAAAGCTTTTTTTTTTTTTACAAACATTCGATATGTGAACCGTGAGTGACCTGGCAAATGTCAATACAATAATCGAATTCTTGCCATACTCGTCCCAACATGGTATCGTCGACTGTGGCAGTCACTTCCCGTATTCTCTCCCGGACACTTCCCGTATTCTCTCCCGGAGCTCTGCTACATCACGTGGTAGAGGCAGTAAATGGCCTTCCTTGTTGGTGGCTCTGTACCGGACTTTGTTCTACACATCCCTTTAACAGCTGTAGCACAATTGTTTTTGTCAAACTCCAACACACAGAAAGCTCACTCCGCACCTGAACTCAATGCGTTTGTGACTAGCGCCGACTATCGGCAAATTACCAAACTACACTGTGGGGGAGGGAGGAAAAAAAAAAGCTTACGGGGTTTCTCTTCAAAATGACATACGTATGATATCTGTACAATGTTTGGTTCTTGTGCAATAAATAATCTAAACTGTTCCCGGACTTTATGTACACCCCCATATTTCTTCTGCAGGAAATAAGTTGCTTTACTTATTAATAAACAAGAATTTCTCAATTTGACCTACCTCAAATGGTAGGGAGGTGGAAGAAAAAGCTTTTATGCCGTACCTGATTTTGTGCAGCAGGTTCCAGTACTGCCGGCATCCTCTCAGTGTGCGGTTCAGCGCTGCCTTTCATTCCGAGTGAGATGTGCTTATTCCCGACACTGAAGTTTCTACCAAAAATCCCAGCACAGAATATTGTGATGACGTAAATTACAACGAAAACCGCAATTACGAACACAAACAGTCCGTACAGCATCGAATGTGATTCTAAAAATAACAAAAGACCTCAATTATCAGCAATAACAGCACTATAGCAATACATGAAACTAAACTAGTCACCCGTAATAGTGAATCTAATGGTGTCTTAAGTTAAACAGTGAAAACTCCTGGTAGAAATATCAACAATGTAGGAAAAGGAAGATTACTAAACATAAAAAGAGATATGTCACGTAGTAGACAAGCACAATTAACAGCTTTCGGCCACAGCCTAAATCAGTAAAACACACATGTGCACACACACAGGAACTGTGGAAGCAGACACCTAATAAGCAGTCTTTGAATATGATGGCTTCACTTATTCTGCCCCCCCCTCCTCCCCCCCCCCTTCCGCCCCAAAAAAAGGGGTGTGAATCCAGGATGATGTCACAGACGATCAGCACAAGGTGCAAAAAATGTCAGCTCTTTAGAATGTGTCGTCTCAACGAATCCTTTCTTTTAGTCAAATTATGCCAGAAATTTATTTTCTCCTCAACTTTAATCAGTAACACCGCATTGGCCACATGACCTCCCCATCTAATCTTCAGCATTATTCTGCACCTTCCCATTTCAAAAGCTATTTTCTTGTTTGAACTGCTTGCTGACCATGTTTCACTTGGGTACACGCTTGCATTCCAGACAAATACATTCAGGAAGACTTTGTAACATTTGAATTTATATTTGACATTGACAGATTTCTCGACCTCAGAAATCAGCAGTTCTGACAGAATGTTCTCTACTCCAGGAGCCTTGGTGTGGCTTATATCTTTTGGTGCTCTGTCAATTCTTTTTGGAGTCTCATATCTCCCATCTCATCTTCTACATCCTCTTCCCTTTCTATAATACTGCCTTCAGGTTCATATCCCTTGTACTCCTTCCACCTTTCAGCTTTCCCTTTTTCCCCACCTTGTGGTGTATGATTCTATATTCTTATACTTGCCTCCTAGCCATTCTCGATTTGCCATTTTGCACTTCCTGTGAATGCCATTTTTTAGATGTTTGTATTCCCTTTTCAGCTGCTTCACTTGAAGTACTTTTATATTTTCCAATTTCATCAATTAGATTCAGTATCTCTTGTGATATCAAGTGATATCTAATAGGCCTTATCTTTTTAGCTATTTTATCCTCTGCTAAGTTCACTGTTTCATCTCTTGTGGCTGCCTGTTCATCATCTACTGTATTCTTTTCTCCCATTCCTGTCAATTGTCGGCCTAATGCTCCCACTGAAACTCTCAACAGCCTCCGATTCTTTCTGTTTATCCAGGCCCCATATCTCCTTAATATCTTAGATTTTTGGAATTTCTTCAGTTTAAATCTGCTACTGATAACCTCAAATTGTGCCCCTTAAAATGTATTATAGTTGCAGATCTGGTTCCGAAATCCCCATCTCACCATTACATAATCAATCTGGAACATTCCCATGACTCCAGATCTCTTTCTCACGATTCTTAAACCAAGTGTTAGCAATGATTAAATTAAGCTCTCTGTACAATTTTACCAGGTGGATTCCTACTTCATTCCTTTCTCCCCAGCTCACATAAACCTAGTATTTTTCTTTTTCTTCCTATTTCTACTACCAAATTCCACTCCATCACAAATTTTCATCTCTGTCAACTATTACGTAATGTCTTTTATCTCATACTTATCTTGAATCTGCAGAGATAGTTGGTATATAAATTTGTATTATTGTGGTGGGTGTTCGCTTTGTGCCCATCTTGGCTGTGACAATGTGTTCACTGTGCTGTTCATAGCAGCTTACCCACATTCTTGTTTTCTTATCCATTGTTAGACCTAATCCTGCATTAGCCCTGTTTGATTTTTTATTTATAACCCTTCACTCACCTGATGAGAAGCCGTGAAAAAGCAGGTCGACTCCCGTAATGGTGTTTTGTAGGCAGTCCTATTTCACATATTTAGGTCTATACAAAATGTTTGCCAATTTTCTTTTCAAAATTGCGATGTTAGAGTTCCTACATTAATCAAATGTTATACAAATTATCACGTTTGTAGAAACAAATCCCTACAAAAAGTTACTATAATCACTTCAGTTGTTGGCCTCGTTTCGATGAGGAGACCATTGGTTTTATCAGGAATGGTGGCAATCGAAAGTTAAATTTCATACATGCCAATTAGAGCTAAATTGCTGTAAATTTCTGGGATCTGTTGGTATACTTTTGATTGCCCGATTTTCTTTAACCAGCTGACCCTCATATTGATGAGCAGGAATGCCTGATTAAAATTACCAAATTATTAATAACTACATTTCAATACACAATATGGATCTCATGGTCATAAACCCGAGAGTCCCAACTGCTTAAGCACAATTTAGTACTGCATATTCTAATAGACGCTGCTCATGAGAAATAATATATAAACAAATAATACTAATAATAAAGCCCATGGAGATCAGAACCAACCAACACACAGAAGAAACCCATAAAATCAGCATGGCAACACAGGCTACAGATCTGAATAGAAAAACTGAGAAAAGACATCGGACAGCTAACACAATTTATAAGAAATGAAATATCAGACAAAAAACGAAAAAGGTTACATAAAATCTCTCAACAAGAAGCGATAGAGCAATTAGATGAAAAGAAACAGGAATTACAACCATTGGCCAAACGACTTAGAAGATACAAAAGAAGTGAAAACAGAAGGAAACAAAACCAAACATTCAATACAAACCAAAATAAATTTTACCAGACAACAGATAAGACACACATTAAAATAGACAATCCACAGACATGTAACACTTCTGGAGCAACATATGGTCAAATCCGGTACACCATAACAGACATGCACAGTGGATACAAGCAGAAACAGACACATACAATACCACAAATGCCTGAAGTGATAATTTTGCAACATGAAGTCACCCGAGAAATTAATTCTACGCACAATTGGAAAGCCCCTGGAAAAGATAAAATAGCAAATTTCTGGCTAAATAAATTCACCTCAACACATTCACATCTAACTAAATTATTTAACAGTTACATTGCAGACCCATACGCAGTCCCTGATACACTTACACATGGAATAACTTACCTGAAACCTAAAGATCAAGCAGACACAGCAAACCCAGCTAAATATCGCCCCATAACATGACTACCAACAATATACAAAATATTAACTTCAGTCATTACACAGTAATTAATGACACATACAACACAGAACAAAATTATAAATGAAGGACGAAAAGGCTGTTGCAAAGGAGCACGAGGATGTAAAGAGCAACTGATAATAGATGCAGAGGTGACATATCAAGCTAAAACTAAACAAAGGTCGCTACACTATGCACACATTGATTACCAAAAAGCTTTTGATAGTGTACCCCACTCATGGTTACTACAGATTTTTGGAAATATACAAAGTAGATCCTAAATTGATACAGTTCCTAAACATAGTAATGAAAAATTGGAAAACCACACTTAATATCCAAACAAATTCAAATAATATCACATCACAGACAATACAGATTAAGCGTGGAATATACCAAGGAGACTCATTAAGTCCTTTCTGGTTCTGCCTTGCTCTGAACCCACTATCCAACATGCTAAATAATACAAATTATGGATACAATATTACTGGAACATACCCACACAAAATCACACATCTGCTATACATGGATGATCTAAAACTACTGGCAGCAACAAATCAACAACTCAACCAATTACTAAAGATAACAGAAGTATTCAGCAATGATATAAATGTGGCTTTTGGAACAGACAAATGTAAGAAAAATAGCATAGTCAAGGGAAAACACACTAAACAAGAAGATTACATATTGGATAACCACAGCGACTGCATAGAAGCGATGGAAAAAACAGATGCCTATAAATATCTAGGATACAGACAAAAAATAGGAATAGATAATACAAATATTAAAGGAGAACTAAAAGAAAAATATAGACAAAGACTAACAAAAATACTGAAAACAGAATTGACAGCAAGAAACAAGACCAAAGCTATAAATACTTATGCTATACCAATATTGACCTACTCATTTGGAGTAGTGAAATGAAGTAACACAGACCTAGAAGCACTCAATACACTTACACGATCACAATGCCACAAATATATAATACATCACATACATTCAGCAACTGAAAGATTCACATTAAGCAGAAAGGAAGGAGGAAGGGGATTTATCGACATAAAAAACCTGCATTGTGGACAGGTAGACAATTTAAGAAAATTCTTTATAGAACGAGCAGAAACTAGCAAAATACACAAAGCAATCACTCATACAAATACATTGGCTACACCACTGTTATTTCATAACCACTTCTACAACCCTTTAGATCACATAACACCAACAGATGAAGAAAGTAAATTGGAAAAAGAAAACACTACATGGCAAGCACCCGTATCATCTAACACAGCCACACATCGATCAAGATGCATCCAACACATGGCTAAGAAAAGGCAATATATACAGTGAGATGGAAGGATTCATGATTGTAACACAGGATCAAACAATAAACACCAGATATTACAGCAAGCATATTATTAAAGATCCCAATACCACAACAGATAAATGCAGACTTTGCAAACAACAAATAGAAACAGTAGATCACATCACAAGTGGAGGTACAATACTAGCAAACACAGAATACCCCAGAAGACATGACAATGTAGCAAAAATAATACATCAACAGCTTGCCTTACAACATAAACTTATAAAACAACATGTTCCCACATACAAGTATGCACCACAAAATGTACTGGAGAACGATGAATACGTATTATACTGGAACAGAACCTTTATAACAGATAAAACAACACCACATAACAAACCTGACATCATACTCACCAATAAAAAGAAGAAATTAACACAACTAATCGAAATATCCATACCCAATACAACAAATATACAAAAGAAAACAGGAGAAAAAAATTGAAAAATACATCCAACTGGCTGAGGAAGTCAAGGACATGTGGCATCAGGATAAATTTGACATCATACCAATTATACTATCAACTACAGGAGTCATACCACACAATATCCACCAGTGCATCAATGCAATACAGCTACATCCAAACTTATATATACAACTACAGAAATCTGTAATTATTGACACTTGTCCAATTACCCGAAAGTTCCTAAAAGCAATGTAACATATACCGTACAGTTAAAAGGAAGTCACGCTTGATCAAGGTCCGCGTCACCTTCCATTTTTAACCAGACATAACGTCTGAGACAAGAAAGAAATAATAATAATAATAATAATAATAATAATAATAATAATAATAATAATGTTTGCCAGTGAAATACAGAAATTCTTACCTGCGGAATTTATGAACTATTACAAATTAAAGAAGTTGAACAGTATCTTCACATTAGGTCAAAGCTCGCACCATTTCAGGTTATTTTACTTTAGCTTCCACCCAGGCTTGTTATCAGTAGCATACAGAGCTGATCTTGTCTCCGCCGTTGTTCAATTTAGCTTCAGGGCACATTAGTGACAAAATTTAGATTTGTTTCATCAAGACTGACTGGCTGGATGATTAAAGGGACCAAACTACAAGGTAATCAGTCCCGTTTTCCTTGAAAATATAGGTCTACATGATTGTACATCAGAGATGGCTTACCATTGTAACCTTACATAACGTGTCAATCGTGGTAAAAGAAAGAAATGCTCCAAAAGTAATTTAACAGCGAAGTTTCGATTCCCAGAAAAGCGTAGTGTCATGTTGGGTTGGTAGAGTAACAGCAAGTGTTAATGCGCGACGTCATGCTGAATTGAAATTCTTTTTAAAAATATATATCTAAATGTATGTACCCCAATATTAATGTAAGATATGAGTAAAAATCGTGTGACTATTATATCGTATTCACAGTGATATAATAGTGATTTGACATAGACTTGACAATGAAGAAGTATATTTGTTCTTTGATAAAGACAGGTGTTAGCACTATCAAGTTACTCTGCTGCACGATAAGTGAATTTCGTGTTTTAGTCCTAACTGATTGTGTAGAGGGCAATTCTAATTAATTAATTAATCAATTAATTAATTGAGTCCTTTGAGTGGTAAAAGGAAGAGAGAGAGAGAAACAAAAAGGAATAAGCTAGCTGTCCAAATAAAGGTCACATCTTGCGGACTTTATCAGCGAGGCGCGATATATGTTACAAGGGATCGCGCTACAGCATCATTGTGGACTTCACTTAAAACAAAGAATTATTACCAATAATAATTACATCGGAAGTTGTTTTGAGAAAGCATACGATTCTGAACTGACTTTTTATTAACTGTTACGAAAGACAATCAATTCACGAGAGAAAAGACAGATTTCGGGAATTAGATTTGATTGTATGGTTGCATAGCAACATAACAACAGTCTTGGGTTACGTGTAGCTGGAACAGAATTGTAAGTTGAAAATAAAAAACACACACACACACACACACACACACACACACACACACACACACTAATTATGATCGAGTTCCGAGTGAATGTGACTGTTTTTAGCCAAATCAGGACCTCAACAAACTACAGTTACATAAAAAGACAATTCATGTGTTGTCTCTCATTTCAGTAAACGACCAACTGAAGAAACTACAATTTCACATCAATGTTTTCACTTTTACCAACACAGTGACACTTTCTTTTCCGTTTCCTGCCATACTCTAACGAAAGCTATAAATTGGAAGTTCTTAATGTCTTGTTGTGTATCACGATTTCGAAAAGATCATAACATGTTCCGTTTCCCCACTTCCTCAAACATACGACCCTGAGGAATTGCCGAGTGCGTAAAGAAGCAAGAAGAGAGAAGAGAGAACCAAACAAACCACAACCACTACCAATGACGAAGGAGGAGGAGACAAGAGGAGGAGAGGAGACACCGTGCAAAACCTAGGGGAAGAAAACCCCGAGGTCTAGCAAAGGGCAAAATGTTAGATAGGGGGCGGGGGGGGGGGTTATAAGAAGAGGGGCCGGTGAGATGCCATATCCAAGGAGCAGCAGGAAGTCCCCGAAAACAGATTGCAATGAGGGTACATACATCACCCACCCCCTGCCACTTGCCAGAGGTATCACACTCAGAAAGGCTATGAACATGGACTGGACAAGAGCAGCACAGATAGACACAAGATGAACAAGTCAAAGAACTTGTGAGAGTGTGGGGAGAAGAGTGGAAGAGCAGGCAGGTTGACGGCTGGGCTGGGCCACTGAGCCCAGACGACCGCAGCCCAGTCTGGGCAGGGGAGGCGACAGTCTTCTGCTGACCCCTCAATGGGCCGATAAGTTTTAAGTGGCCTGCTCTTAGAGTGGTGAAAGCCCTCTTCAGGAATAAAACATAAAACTAAGCAGCTGAGGCATCATCTCCTCAAGACTAAGTAGGTATACCTTATAGACAAGAGCAGTTGTATTTATTAAAATGTGTATAAGGAATGTTGGTGGTTATACTAATTGTCATGTCTTGTATTTACAAATGTGCATGTGAAGCAACTATTTATCACTTCATCTGTACAGTGTGCTCTTCTTTTCTGGCAAGACAAGCACTATTAACCATTTGCCTTACGATTTAAGTTCCGTTAGCATGAGCCGTAAGGGGCTGCAAGGTACGGAAGCGCCTTACGACTCCCAGCGCTTACACAGGCTAAGGCACTATGTATGGTGGTGTCCGAAGTCGTGCAGACTCCCTTGGGATTTGTAAGTACGTGTGTGAGATGCCAGTAACGTGACATTTCTACAGGTATCATAAATAATGACCATTAGTTGCCCATTGGAAACTAAACATTCTTTGTCTGAAATGCAACAATATATTCACAAACGTTTTATTTCCCTTTATAAGCAAACATACATTGATGAAATACATCTTAATATAATATTCACAACAATGTTATGATCTAAGACTGTATAATATTTTGCTCAAAACATTCTGGGACCTGTTACGTTAGTACGTTGGCAAACATATTTTCAAACGCAACGTCTTCACAATGACGTGTACGCGAATTTAATAGTCTTCGGTTTATGATATCGTTCAAAACAATCTGGTACATGTAATGCAATCCTGCACTTTTTGCATTCCCATGTTTCGCTGCGTCGCTTATGCTTTTTGCACACTACACAAGCTCTCGCAGGATCTACTTTTGATGGTGTTGGATCAATGTGTTTGGGAAAATGTGCCCAATGTTGCATGTGCAGTCTTTGTGGTATATCGCTGGATGCTAATCGTCCCTTCCGATTACATTCCAGTAAAGGTGTAGTTTTCAACAGTGATTCTGCAATGTGAATCCTATATTCTGCGTAGCTCTGTCATTTGCCACAATGTATTTTGTAACACAAAATGTACGTGTTAAATAAAGCAACATCAAATAGGTAAAAGAATATCTTGCGGTATCCTTTCATACATTTTCTCATCACAGGGAAGCATGCGAGCATCTGATCTTGGCGATCAATTCCAATCGTGCCTCTATTGTATTCAGCGACACATTTCGGTTTCCACGGTGCATTGCGGAGAGATGTGTCTGTGGCAATCATTTCTGCTGTTGAATGTCTTGTGGAAAGAATGTAAACGTCTCGTTTATCTTTCCATTTTAGTGCCAATATTCCATTACAACTCCTCATTGTATATTCTACCTTCTTTAATTTTGTCTTCAGGAAGTATGTGGGCATATTTTTTCTGTTTGAGCACACTGTTCCAATCACATTAGTTTTATTGGTGAGGAGAGTTTTGAAAAGCTTCCACGAAGAAAACCAGTTATCTAAATATAAAGTATGCCCTTTGTGTAATACCGACTGTGATAGTACTAGAACTACACTTTCAGAGGCACTACCATTAGCATCACATGTATATCTTAAAATCATAGCAGTATCCTGAACTTGACTCACACAATTTATAAATTTTAATACAAAACCTCGCTCCTTTAGATGGGTTAAGTTGTTTGCAGGATAAGCACCCCTTAAATTTCATTAATGATTCATCAATGACAATATTCTCTTGCACTGTGTACACTTCCTTAAATTTTTGACTGAACATATCTATGACTGGCCTTAGTTTGTACAGCTTAACTGTGTTGTTGGCTAACTGTTATTCGCTAGATGCAGAAATCTACTTATGTGCAGAAATCTCCTGAATGGCATCGACTTCCTAAATATTGACGTTTCTATAACGGCCATCCTAGACCAGTACATCTGAATTGATGGTTTCCTTACTTCAGCCACGATTATACATAGCGCAATGTATATTTATTTCATTACAGCTGATTGACCATTTTTGGTCTATTTTTTGTCTCTTCTGTTCATTGTTGAGTATGTATTGTGCATATCTATTCGTCTAAGTTACGATGATTTCCCAAAATGTACTATTAAATATTACATAGAAAACGTCGAATTCTCTTATGCTTGTACTCACGTGCTGTAAAGCTGCTTCCTTTATTCCAGGATTTTCCGTATATGTCCAGATTGTTGGTTCATTGTCTTTCTTTTGCCACGTCCACGAGTCATTGTTGCTGGTAGGTTTGCTCTCCTCTGTCAGTATCATCTTCGATCAGCAGCCGCTCACACTGTTTTCGTACAGGAGGTAAAACGTCACTACCACTGTCACTGCTGCTGTCAGAATATCCTGTAAAATCATTGTTGGCTATGCCACCAGATATATATCTCCCTTTCCTCGTGAACACATTTGCTACACATCGGGAACATTGTGAAGGTATTTTTGTGATGTCGGCAGGACCGAATGCGGCGAAGAACACTTCTGTATGCCTTGTGCACTCTATCTGCTCCGCAACGTGTCAGATGTTCTGTTTACATTTGGTGCGGGCTGACCGACGACATCTCTCATACGATATGCGCTTGTTTGGCGCAGTAAATGTACTACGTCTCTGATATGTCTAGTTGATGTTTGGCCAGGTTGGCAAGGTACATCTCTCTCACAACATTGTATGCTAATGGGTTAAGCTCTGGGTATGTCCATAGTAACTACTCTACTGTGAGACACTCATTGCCATTAGGATGTTAAGGACACAATTAAGGATTGGTAAACTTCCAATTTTGAACTGCCAAAAGCAGCTTCTGACTATTCATTTTAAGGATAAATCCTACAATACCATTTTCAGGTGGTGATCCAGTGAAACTGCACAACTGCCAAGGATTATTTCGTAACAGGTAGGATTAGTGACGTGACAAAGTATTGTTCCTCCTGCCACTGAACTTCAGTAATCCCTCCACCCTTATATCTAACTTCAAACTATATATTTCCGTTTTTTAATTTTCTGGCCTACCTGCCTGCTTAACGTACCTAGCATTACACAGCGAGAGTAGAATTTCAGTTTTATTTGTCCCAATGACGACATTTTCCCCGAGTAGGCTCTGTGCAGATATCCGAATGGGGAACTATTTTACCTCCAGAATATTTTACCCGTGCAGATGCCATCATCATTTAATCAAATAGTATAGCTGCATGTGCTGCAGTACCGGCACAGCAAGGCCATGTTGGGTTATTTGGGGAAAAGAGACCAAACTGCGAGGTCATCGGTCTCATCGGATAAGGGAAGGATGAGGAAGGAATTCGGCTGTGCCCTTTCGAAGGAACCATCCTGGCATTTGTCTGAAGCGATTTAGGGAAATCACGGAAAACCTTAATCAGGACGACCAGATGCGGGATTGAACCGTCGTCCTCCAGAATGCGAGTCCAGTGTGCTAACCACTGCACCACCTCACTCGGTAGGGCCAAGTTGGCTGATGTTACGACATCAGATCGATCGATCGTGTCCTTATGACTCCTGAAAATGCCTCTCTTCAGGAACTGCACATTTGTCTGGCCTCTCAACAGATGCTCCTCAATTGCAGTTGCACTTATGGTACTCCTTGAGGCCTCAGGGTGTGTCTTACAACCAGTCCCTTCTTTCATTCAAGTTGTGCCATACATTTCTTTTTTCCTCAGTTTGATTCAGTGCCTCCTCATCTGTTAATCTAACCATCTACTCTGTAGCACCACATTTCTCTTCTAATGTGAACTGCTTAGTGTCTGCATTTCATTTACGTACATAGGTACACTCCTGACAAATCTCTTCAGAAGACATTTGTTAACATTTTGCCATCAATTCTTTTACAGCCCAAATACCACAAGACATTTCCAACTTTTAGTGTCCCACTCTCTAATCTAGTTTCATTTTGAAATCTGTCTTACTATTATGTACCCTATCTGAAATCTTCCGATGTCTTAAGGTTTCTTCCCCATTTACAGTCTTCTTCCATCAATCTAAATTGTACAAGGTAGTTTCCTATTCCACTCCTTTTCCCCAATCCATGTTATCCTACAATTTTTCGTTTTATTCTGTTTCCTGCTACAGAATTCCAATACCCCATCACAATTAAGTTATCTGAATAATTTCCTTTTTTGTCATCCCGAATTGCCAACTGCGTACTGTGTGGAACTTTAGGTTACCCGAGGCATCTTGACCACCACTTTTCTCCCTTTCCCACAAACTATTCATTGTTTGACTGCTACTCTTTCTCTCCTCCTCCGAAATCTATAGTATGGACCCAATTTTAGTGGTTTCTCTTTCACACACTAATTGTTTTTCGGAAACAAGATTCTTTAATTTCATCACAGACTGTTCCAAATTTCTTATTTGTGAAACAAGTTGGCGTATAAACTTTCACTACTGTGATGGGTGTTAGTTTTGTCTCTCTTGACTACTATAATGCCTTCACTACACTGTTCATAGCAGCTTACCCACATTACTATAAGATGCAATCACATTAAAACGAGATGATATATAACAAACAAAGTGCAGATGTCAGTAATGCAGGTAGGTGCACATATACAAGTGCCCTCTACTGGGAATTTGAAAGGAATGGCTTCAAAATTCACTATTGTGCCATTTGTTAGATCTGCTCAACACAATGTCAGCAAGTCACGTGCATCCAACTTCACTATATAGGCTGGCGACGAGGAAAAGTAAGGTGTAGTGCAATTTTTTACTGCAGACACAGAACAAGACGGTGTCATTTTTAGCCTGATAGCAAGTGTCAGAGGCAACAATGGAAGCACACTGATTCACCCCCACCAAAAAATCCAAAGCTGTGTAACATCAGCTCCTAGAAAGTCACATGACCTTTTTTCTTTGACTGCAAAGACCAGCTGCCCATTGACATTCTAGAACACAAAACCACAAAATGCACAGCAGTACATGGGCACTTTGGAATAACTGAAGTTCACAATCAAGTCCAAACACCCAAGAATATGGACAGACAGCATCATTCTCTCGCAGGACAATGCCTATGCACACGTTGCCGAGGTTGTTTTGACTCCACTGTAAAAGTTTTACTGGGAAGCCCTTACACATCCCCCATACCATCTCAATCTCTTCCTGTGTGATTTCTATATCCTTCAAGGCCTGAAGAAAGATATTTGTGACCATCAGTTTTCTTCAGACAAAGAGATGCACATCTCTGTACAATCTTGGTTCTGTAGGCAACTGCAAACATTATTCCACGAGGGCACTGAGCATCTTGTCTCTCAGTGGGATAAACATTAACAGTTCTGGTGATTACTACTGAAATAATGAACAGTTTACTTACCTTTCTTTCCATGTGTCTCATTTTCATTTTCATTTGACTGCCTTATATATTATGCATTACCAAACCTACTTTTGCGTTACCGCTATTTGATCTCGTGTTTGTATTCCTGCACACACCTATCTTAAGTCTCATTCTTTCTGTCACCACACTTCACTAATTTCTACTATACTTTACTTCAATCTGTCCATTTCCCTTTGTAAATTCTCTAACCTAGTTATCCAGTTACGAGATCTAACACACTGTTTTGTGATGCATAGAATACCAAGTTTTGTTTCTCCTGATGGTGGCATGCCTCAGTAGTCCCAGCCAGAGATCCAAAAATTTTAACGAACAGGACACCATCATTAAGTGATACAGTAGAGATGTACACACTTGGGAAAATAACAGCTGCTGTTCCCACTCAGACAATGAATGGACGTAATGGAATGAAGGACAAAGTTTAAACTGACTGACTAAATTTGACATGTGTGCTGATTAAGTGGATTAAGAACAGAGGAGACCTAGAACTACATAATAACAAAATTTGGAAAATGTAAAAAACACACTGTTGCACCCTGAGCTAAAAAAATACCTCAGAAATGCCTAGAAGCAAAAGTTAAAATTTCACACATCTACAAAAAGAAAGCGTGAAGCATACAATAGTGAAAGACACTGCTGAAAATCTTAGAAAATTCTGGTTCTATCTAAAATTGCTAAGCAGTTTAATGGCTTCCATTCAATATGGCGTAGCAACAGAAAACAACTAAAGGAAGCTGAAGTTTTAAATTTTGCGTTTGAAATATCCTTCACCCCTGAGGACTGCACAGATATACTGTTTCTCGATCATCGTTCAAACTCCTCTACACAGGACACAGAAATTTAAATCCCTGGTCCACTAGAACAGCTGAACAAGTTGCTAACAGTTAAGTCGCCATGTTCAGATGGAATCAAAATTTGGTTTTCCAGACAATTTTCTTCAGCACTGACCACTTTTATCACTTTTATGACAAATCTGTTGCTCAGACAAAGTCCCAGGTGACAGGAAAAAAGCACATAACTCCAGTGTATATAATTAGGGTGAAAGACTGCACCTGCAATATTACCATCCACTGTCTAATATAACAGGATGGATCCGATAGCTTAGTGTGCGCTTGGATTCTCAGCAGAGAGAGAATTCTGGGACTCTAAGGTGGTCTATCTTAACTACTTTACCAAGGCTCGATTACAAGAAGAGAGTACGATGGTACCTCCTCAGAGGTGACAGCCTCTGTCTGCTGATCGAGTGTTCTGCTGCCGTGCTTTCCCTGTTTCCTGGCCGCAGTGATTGTGGCTGGCAGCAACAGCTATGGGGACATCGGGCTGTGAGCTGTGTCATGATCCCGGGCACAAGGTGTGGTGGTATGCCCCTGGCACCCTGAGGCTTAGGTGGTAGATTGCAATTCACGTCCCGGCTGCGCCAGAAGTGTCTGCGTCATCGGCACGGCACAGGGTACGGTGGGATCGAAGTCGCATTGCGGCCCAGTCATTTGACAGTGATGAGTGCGTTCTCTAATATTGCTTCTTCCCGCCGATTTCTGTCGTTTACTTCAATGTCTTCAAAATGCTTGCATGATGGAGAATATTTTAACCAAACTGACGGCATGGTGATGGGAAGTCCATTAGCTCCAGTAGTAGTAGACCTCTTTATGGAGCATTTAGAAGACATCGCCTTGACACAGCTGCTGCAAAGCTGAGCTGTTTTTACCACTACATCGACGATACCTTCGTTATTTGGCCATATGGACAAGAAAAGTTAGAAGAGTTCCTGGAGCACCTCAACAACATCCACGACCACATCAACTTCACAATGGAAGTAGATAAGGAGGGTTCCCTGCCGTTCTTCGACGTGCTTGTCCATCGTAAACCCGATGGGTCTAGTTCATAGCGTTTACTGCAAGCCCACCCACACGGATCGGTATCTGAATGCCACCAGCTTCCATCACCCAGCACAGAAACAGACAGTTCTGAGGACCTTAGTACATCGAGCTGAAACTGTCTCAGATGCTGAAAAACTTGCCGAGAGAATTGAGCCACTTACGCAAAGTTTTTAAGGAAAACAGTCACAACTACAAACAGATCTCACAAGCAGTGTCATCCAAGTCTCAAAGGAAGAAGACCTCTGAAGAAGACACCAAGCAGGTTGCATTCTTACCATTTTGTGGTTTGACAACAGGAAGATTAGTCAGCTCCTGAAGAGGCATAAAATAGACACAATCTTCAGGCCCCTAGCAAAGATCCAGCAACTAATGAAATCTGTTAAAGATGATGTAGGCCTCAGAAAGCCAGAAATTTACAAGATACTGTGTGGGATGTGGGCAGTTCTATGTCAGCCAGACTGTTCGCACTATTGAACAGTGCTGCATAGAGCGTGAAAGGTGTTACTGTCTGCGCTATCCTGAAAAGTAAGCTGTAGCAGAACATGCTATGGAAAACTGACATCGAATTGCATTCGATGCGACGTCTATTATTAAACGGACTAATGGCTTCTGGGATAGTGTAATAAACAAGGCCATAGAGATTAGAATTTCTGACACCACCTTCAATAGAGATGGTGGATTGCAGCTGAGTACAGCACAGAATCTAGTTTTGAGGGAGTTGAAGCGGGCCCGACAGTCGCGCAGCAAAAACATTACCACATATGGTGCGGGACTGAGCACCAGTGACGTCACGTGCGAGGGTGTGGCAATATAAGCATGGCAATGACAACCACACGTATCATCAATTTGACAATGGCAGTGGCACAGCAGATCTCCGCCGAAAGCTCGTGAGCAGTAAACTACTTGATGCGGCTTGAAACCCGAGAACATTTTATTAATAGATTCCATCTACTGTTTCTGAATCTCTCTCTATTACTATCTCTTACATTAATGTTGGATTGCCGTAGAGTTCTTGAGTTTATTCTAATTCTGAATATAATAAATTTTCTTTTGACAAAAGCTTCTGTCGACAGATCAGCACAGGTTCAGAAAGTACCACTTCTGTGCGACTCAACTCACCCTTTCTCTCACAGGACATCATTGAAACGGAGGGGGAAGGGCGATAGATTCTGTCTTCCTAGATTTTCAGAAAGTGTGACAGTGTGACAGTGCCACACTGGCGACTGTTAACAAACCTCAAAGCATACAGGACAGATTCTCGAATAACTGAGTGGCTCGAAGGCTCTGGCAACTAACAGAACCCAGTTTCTTGTCCTGAATAGCAAGGGATCTTCAAAGATGAGGGTGTCGGATAGGAATGGTCTTGTTCTCTATATACATAAACGATCTGCGGAAAGTAATAGCAGCAATCTGCAATTGTTTGCTCACAATGCTCGACTGTATAGAGCACTCTCATTGCTGAAAGACTTTAGGAGGATAAGGGATGACTTGCACAGAATTTTTATTTCTTTGTAATAAATGGCATTTTGCTCTAAATGTGAAGAAAAATGAAAGTTAGTGGAGGTAAGTAAGAAAAACAATTCTTTAATGTTCGCGCACAATATGGGGTACTGCTTGACAGAACCACACAAATAAAAGAAATAGGTGTAATATTGCAAAGTGGCACTAAAGAGTGTGAGCTAGTGAGACCAGCTCAGGTTTACTGGGAGACTTTCAGGAACATGTAGCTTATCTTTAAAGGAGAGTGCTTGCAGAACACCTGTGCGACCCATTCCTGAGTGTTGCTCGAGTGTTTGACATCCCTACCAGGTGAGATTAAATGAACTTTGAAGCAATTCAAGGGTGTGCTGGTAGATTTGTCATCAGTAGGTTTGATCAACATGCAAGTTGTGCAGACACACTGTGAAGTCTAACACAGGTCCCTGGAGGGAAGACGATCTTTTTGTGAAACATTGAGAAAGTTTTGTGACAGACTGCAGAAAAATTCTATGAGTACTAATATAAATATAAATCTTGTTTAGAGACTGCACAGACATGAAGGGGGGGGGGGGGGGGGGGGAGGAAAAAAAAAAAAAAAACAAAAAACCAGCATAGCATAAGGACAGCCAGTTTTCGCTCACTTCATTTTTGAAAGGTAAAGGAGAGGGAATGATTAGCAGTGGTACAAGGTGGAGAACCGACGTCCACCAGCTGCTGAAGAGAGCGTTGGATCCGGTGGACGAAAGGGTGAACCGGGTACGGATCACTGAGGCTCTGGATGGCGCTCAGGGAATCTGAGCAGATGACATAAGCAGAATGTCGGTGGCGGCAGATGTAAAGAACAGCCTGGTAGAGGGCAAAGAGCTCAGCTGTGAAGACCGAACAATGGCCATGGAGCCGGTATTTGAAACTTTGTGCCTCGACAATAAAGGAACACCCGACCCCGTCATTGGTCTTAGAGCCATCTGTATAAATGAAAGTCATGTCGATGAACTTCGAACGAAGTTCCAAAAAACGGGAGTGGTAGACCAAACCGGGGGTGACCTCTTTTGGGAGCGAGCTGAGGTCGAGGTGAACGCGGACCTGAGCCTGGAGCCAAGGTGGCGTGCGGCTCTCGCCCACTCGAAAGGTTGCAGGGAGTGAAAAATTAAGGTGTTGAAGGAGGCGACGAAAGCGAACGCCAGGGGGTAGCAGGGCAGAGACATACAACGCGTATTGACGGTCAAGAGAGTCGTCAAAAAAGGAACGATAAGACGGATGGTCGGGCATTGACAGTAGCCGACAGGCATACCGACAAAGCAGTATATCGCGCCGGTAGGTGAGTGGCAATTCGCCAGCATCAGCATGAAGACTCTCTACGGGACTGGTATAAAATGCTCCGATCGCAAGTCGCAAACCCCGATGTTGTATGGAGTTGAGGCGGCGTAAGATGGATGGCCGTGCAGAGGAGTATACGAAGCTCCCATAATCCAGCTTGGAGCGGACGATCGACCGATATAGACGAAGTAGGACGGTTCGATCCGCTCCCCACGACAGACCACTGAGAACACGGAGGACATTTAAAGAACGGGTACAACGGGCGGCCAAATATGACATGTGGAGACCAGCTAAGTTTCCTGTCAAATGTAAGGCCTAAAAATTTGGTTGTCTCCACGATTGGGAGAGCAACAGGACCGAGTCGTAAGGACGGTGGGAGAAACTCTCTGTAGCGCCAGAAGTTAATACAGACCGTCTTCTCGGCAGAAAAACGGAAGCCATTGGCGACACTCCAGGAGTAAAGACGGTCTAGAGAACGCTGAAGACAGCGCTCCAGGACACGTGTACACTGCGCGCTGCAATAGATGGTAAAATCGTCCACGAAAAGGGAGCCTGATACATCAGCTGGGAGGCAATCCATTATTGGATTGATCGCGATGGCGAAGAGAGCGACGCTCAAAACTGAGCCCTGTGGCACCCCATTCTCCTGGCGAAAGGTGTCGGACAGGACAGAACCCACACGTACCCTGAACTGTCGATCCATTAAAAAGGAACGAATAAAAAGAGGGAGGCGACCGCGAAGGCTCCATGTATGCATGGTGCGGAGAATGCCCGCCTTCCAACAGGTGTCGTAAGCCTTCTCCAAATCAAAGAACACAGCCGCGGTTGGGCGCTTCCGCAAGAAGTTATTCATAATGAAGGTCGATAAGGTAACCAGATGGTCAACAGCAGAGCGGCGCCTACGAAATCCACATTGTACATTAGTAAGTAGGCGTCGAGACTCGAGCAGCCAAACCAATCGAGAGTTAACCATGCGCTCCATCACTTTACAGACACAGCTGGTAAGCGAGATAGGTCGATAACTGGAAGGCAAGTGCTTGTCCTTCCCCGGCTTAGGAATCGGGACAACAATAGACTCGCGCCAGCATGCGGGAACATGTCCCTCAATCCAGATGCGATTGTATGTACGAAGAAGAAAACCTTTACCCGCAGGAGAAAGGTTCTTCAGCATCTGAATATGAATAGAATCTGGCCCTGGAGCAGAGGACCGTGATCGGCCAAGTGCGTTTTCGAGTTCCCGCATGGTGAATGGGGCATTATAACTTTCACAATTCGAGGAGCGGAAGTTAGGTGGCCTAGCCTCCTCTGCCTGTTTGCGGGGGAGGAAGGCAGGGTGGTAATGAGCGGAGCTCGAAACCTCTGCGAAAAAGCGGCCAAAGGCATTGGAGACAGCCTCAGGGGCCACAAGGACGTCATTCGCGACCTTCAAGCCAGAAACTGGTGAGTGGACCTTAGTGCCAGATAGCCGGCGCAGGCTACCCCAGACAACAGAAGAAGGAGTAAAACTGTTGAAGGTGCTTGTGAAAGCAGCCCAGCTGGCTTTCTTGCTTTCTTTGATAATACGACGACACTGAGCACGTAATCGTTTATAATTGATACAATTCGCCACTGTAGGGTGGCGTTTAAACATGCGTAAAGCACGTCGACGAGCATGTAAAGCGTCTCTACATGCTGCGGTCCACCAGGGGACCGGTACGCGACGTGGAGAAGAAGGAGGGTGAGGGATGGAATATTCAGCAGCAGCGAGAATGACTTCCGTGAGGTGTGCGACCTGACGATCGCAGCTTGTAAAGGTTTGATCCTGAAAGGTCGCCCTGGAAGAGAAGAGCCCCCAGTCTGCCTTGGAGATGGTCCAATTAGAGAAGCACGGAGAGGGGGTATGCTGCAGGAGATGGATAACACACGGGAAGTGGTCGCTCGAATATGTATCAGAAAGTGCATACCACTCAAACCAGCGTGCAAGTTGGGGAGTACATATAGAGAGGTCTAAATGGGAATAGGTGTGAGATGTGTCCGAAAGAAAAGTAGGGGCGCCAGTATTGAGGCAGACAAGATCGAGCTGGTTGAAAAGGTCTGCTAACAAGGAGCCCCTCGGCAAGATGCTGGAGAGCCCCAAAGGGGATGGTGGGCATTGAAGTCTCCAGTTAACAAAAATGGTGCAGGTAGCTGAGCAATAAGTTGCATCACGTCTGCCCTGGTAACGGCAGATGACGATGGAGTGTAAACGGTACAAAAGGAAAACGTAAAAGTGGGGAGAGTAATGCGGATGGCAACTGCCTGCAGGCCGGTGTGCAACGTGATGGGATCATAGTAAATATCATCCCGGACCAGCAACATAACCCCTCCATGAGCTGGGATACCTACCACAGGGGGTAGGTCAAAACGCACAGAGGTGTAGTGTGCCAAGGCAATTTGACCACAAGGGCGTAGCTTCGTTTCCTGGAGGGCTACGACGAGCGGACGGTGCAAGCGGAGCAGCAACTTCAAGTCCTCTCGGTTGGAGCGAATGCTGCGAATATTCCAGTGAATAAGTGCCATCGTAAGAAAAGGAAGATGAGAGAAGTGGTCACCTCGAAGGCCGCTTAGGGCCTGGCTTCGAGCGAGCACTGCCGCCGCTATCAGTAGGCGGACAGTCGTCGTCCATAGGGTCTATAGGGTCATCGGCCATCTTGGGAGGATGGCCGGGAGGGGGAGCTTCCTCCGCCAGTGAACGGCCAGATGTACGGCTACCAGCGGTGCGGCCAGGCGAAACGGATGACGGCCTGGGGCGGCAACCGCTGGGTGGCGCAGGAGAAGAAATGCGCCGTGGCGGAGAAGGAGAACTGTGCTTCCTATGCGCCTTTTTGGAAGGACGTGTAGTGGAAGTACCGGCCGAAGGCTGGGAGGTCGAGGTACGGAGGAAGTCTGCACGGGATGGTTCCTTCTTGAAGGCCCGTGCATCTGACTTCGATGCCTTCGTCTTAGCAGAAGCTGAGGAAGGTGCTCGTGTCTGTGGGGTGATGGGAGGAAGAGGAGACGTCGACCGCGCGATCTTAGCACTGGCCGAATGGACGACCGTGGTGCTGAAGGTCAGATCGCATGTCTGGGTTGCTACCTCCCGGGTAGTCCGAGGAGAGGCGAGGACAGTACTGTATTTCCCCGCTGGGAGCAGCGTGGGCTTCCTACTAGCCAATAGCTTGCGAGCAGCCGAGGTGGACACTTTCTCTTTGACCCGAATTTCTTGGATACAGCGTTCTTCCTTATAGACAGGACAGTCGCGGGAGGAGGCGGCATGGTCACCTTGACAGTTCACACAACGAGGAGACGGAGGTGGACAGTCACCCTCATGGGCATCCCTGCCACAAGTGACACATTTAGCCGCATTGGAACAAGACTGTCGAGTGTGATTGAAACGCTGACACTGGTAGCAGCGCGTAGGTGTCGGGACATAGGGGCGAACAGAAATAACCTCGTAGCCCGCCTTGATGCGCGATGGCAGCTTAACACTATCGAAGGTCAAGAAAATGTCCGGGTCGGTACAAGGTCATTGTTGACCTTTTTCCATGACCCTATGGACAGCCGTCACGCCCTGCTCAGCGAGGAATGATTGAAGCTCCTCGTCAGTCAATCCGTCGAGGGAGCTAGTATAGACTACACCTCGAGACGAATTCAAAGTTCGGTGGGCCTCCACCCGGACAGGGAACGTGTACAGGAGGGTGGCCCGAAGCAGTTTTTGTGCCTGAAAGGCACTCTCAGTTTCTAGTAATAAGGTGCCGTTACGCAACCTGGTACAAGATTTGACAGATCCGGCTATGGCATCTACGCCCTTCTGAATAACGAAAGGGTTGACAGAGGAAAAATCCTTTCCGTCCTCAGATCGAGAAACTACGAGGAACTGTGGGGCAGGCGGTAGCACTTTTGTCACTGTTGGCTGGTCACGTTTCCGTTTTTTGGTCGAAGTCGAAAGAGATGGAGTAGAATCCATTGCGGAGGAATCCCCCATGATTGCCAGCGTCTCCGATGGCGCGCTCCTTCCTTGTGGGGACCCTCTCAGAGGGCACTCCCGCCTTAGGTGAATGTTTACACCTCAGGTCACACCTCCCGAGAAACAGACGGAGGGACCAATCGGCATGGTCAGAAGGTATCAGCTCAGGCAATCACCCCTCCCCGGGCCTGGCCTTTACCAGGGGGTACGCGCGTGCCTTACATGTCTACCCAGGGCGGGGACTTACGCGTTACCCCGTCACCGGCTACGCGTGCAAACGCGTGGGTCGGCCTTCAGGCACGCACAGGGAGGAAGGAAGAAGAGGAAAAAGAAGAGAGAGAGAGGGAGAAAGAGGACAGACTGTCTCAAACGCCGAGGCGGAGACCAGAGAAGGCAAGGAGAAGAAGGCAATGAGAAGGCAAGGAGAAGAAGGCAATGAGAAGGCAAGGAGAAGAAGGCAATGAGAAGGCAAGGAGAAGAAGGCAATGAGAAGGCAAGGAGAAGTCAAGGGAAAGAGTAAGGAAGACAGTGAGGTGGAGAAGAGCAAAGAAAGGAACCAACAAAAGGAAGGAAGAAACGAGAAGTGAAAAACCAAAAAGACCACGATTATAGGTCGTGGAACCGTCCGTCTCCGGACGCAGGCGCTAACAACCCCGTGAGGGAGATGGACTCCTTTTAGTCGCCTCTTACGACAGGCAGGAATACCGCGGGCCTATTCTAATCCCCGGACCCGCAGGGGGGTTGGGGAGGAGGATGCAACAACAATTTAGCTCTTAGATGAACCCTACTAGAGTGTAAACACACAAAACTGTGTCAGTGACTCGACAGTTCTCCTTTACTCCTAAATTATTTATCGAATTTTAATCGCTTCAGTTCTTCGACAGAACTTTTATCCCTTGTAGCACAACAGATCCAGATACTAAAAGAGTATCCACAAAATCATTTTAATATCTAGGCAACGGCCTTGCTGCAGTGGATACACCGGTTCCCGTGAGATCACCAAAGTTAAGCGCTGTCGGGCGTGGTCAGCACTCGGACGTGTGACCATCCAGGCCGCCATGCGCTGTTGCCATTTTTCGGTGTGCACTCAGCCTCGTGATGCCAATTGAGGAGCTACTCGACCGAATAGTAGTGGCTTCGGTGAAGAATACCATCGTAACGACCGGGAGAGCAGTGTGCTGACCCCCACCCCTCCTATCCGCATCCTCCGTTGATGACGACACGGGGGTCAGATGGTCCCGATGGGCCACTTGTGGCCTGTAGACGGAGTGGTATTTTTTATCCACAAAATAATTTGAACCAATGTGCGTACTGCTCCATAAAGCACTGCACCAGCCACAATGTAGTCCCACTGTTAAGTGGGATTCACAGAATTAGCTGATTTCTGCACACAGCTGAACTTGTCCCGAGTACTGTCTAACGAGCAGAAGCTGCTGTGAATGGACGTGTTACAACAGTTACCGAGAGACATTTATCAAAGTTATTAAAGGTGCTTCAAGTGCTACCCTCTCCTGTGGAACTTGTCTCCTTTCCAGAAAGTATGGAATCTATCACTATTTGTCCAACTGACTGACTGGTGTGTGGTTCACTGGTAAGGCTACCTACGCACCCCTTTATTGGGGAGAACTCTGGGTAATGCTCCTGTCCTCTTAATAAGTTTTTGGAGTTCTCTGTTGATGAAACTGAGCCACTGGATCACATTTCACCTGTTGAGGAACATGCTGTACCTCTTGTCAAGAAGAAGCAAGTACAAGGGTACGGGGCTTTTTATCATCAGCAATTCAAGTACATGGTGATTAGTCTTACCCCTTGCAGAAAATACAGCAATGGATGGGTAAAAAGAGAAAGAAAACTGGCGTTCTACGGATCAGAGCGTGGAATGTCCGATCCCTTAATCGGGCAGGTAGGTTAGAAAATTTAAAAAGGGAAATGGATAGGTTGAAGTTAGATATAGTGGGAATTAGTGAAGTTCGGTGGCAGGAGGAACAAGACTTCTGGTCAGGTGACTACAGGGTTATAAACACAAAATCAAATAGGGGTAATGCAGGAGTAGGTTTAATAATGAATAGGAAAATAGGAATGCGGGTAAGCTACTACAAACAGCATAGTGAACGCATTATTGTGGCCAAGATAGATACGAAGCCCACACCTACTACAGTAGTACAAGTTTATATGCCAACTAGCTCTGCAGACGACGAAGAAATTGAAGAAATGTATGATGAAATAAAAGAAATTATTCAGATTGTGAAGGGAGACGAAAATTTAATAGTCATGGGTGACTGGAATTCGAGTGTAGGAAAAGGGAGAGAAGGAAACATAGTAGGTGAATATGGATTGGGGGACAGATATGAAAGAGGAAGCCGCCTGGTAGAATTTTGCACAGAGCACAACATAATCATAACTAACACTTGGTTTAAGAATCATGAAAGAAGGTTGTATACATGGAAGAACCCTGGAGATACTAAAAGGTATCAGATAGATTATATAATGGTAAGACAGAGATTTAGAAACCAGGTTTTAAATTGTAAGACATTTCCAGGGGCAGATGTGGACTCTGACCACAATCTATTGGTTATGACCTGTAGATTAAAACTGAAGAAACTGCAAAAAGGTGGGAATTTAAGGAGACGGGACCTGGATAAACTAAAAGAACCAGAGGTTGTACAGAGATTCAGGGAGAGCATAAGGGAGCAATTGACAGGAATGGGGGAAATAAATACAGTAGAAGAAGAATGGGTAGCTTTGAGGGATGAAGTAGTGAAGGCAGCAGAGGATCAAGTAGGTAAAAAGACGAGGGCTAGTAGAAATCCTTGGGTAACAGAAGGAATATTGAATTTAATTGATGAAAGGAGAAAATATAAAAATGCAGTAAGTGAAACAGGCAAAAAGGAATTCAAACGTCTCAAAAATGAGATCGACAGGAAGTGCAAAATGGCTAAGCAGGCATGGCTAGAGGACAAATGTAAGGATGTAGAGGCCTATCTCACTAGGGTTAAGATAGATACTGCCTACAGGAAAATTAAAGAGACCTTTGGAGATAAGAGAACAACTTGTATGAATATCAAGAGCTCAGATGGAAACCCAGTTCTAAGCAAAGAAGGGAAAGCAGAAAGGTGGAAGGAGTATATAGAGGGTCTATACAAGGGCGATGTACTTGAGGACAATATTATGGAAATGGAAGAGGATGTAGATGAAGATGAAATGGGAGATATGATACTGTGAAGAGTTTGACAGAGCACTGAAAGACCTGAGTCGAAACAAGGCCCCCGGAGTAGACAATATTCCACTGGAACTACTGACGGCCGTGGGAGAGCCAGTCCTGACAAAACTCTACCATCTGGTGAGCAAGATGTATGAAACAGGCGAAATACCCTCAGACTTCAAGAAGAATATAATAATTCCAATCCCAAAGAAAGCAGGTGTTGACAGATGTGAAAATTACCGAACTATCAGCTTAATAAGTCACAGCTGCAAAATACTAACACGAATTCTTTACAGACGAATGGAAAAACTAGTAGAAGCCAACCTCGGGGAAGATCAGTTTGGATTCCGTAGAAACATTGGAACACGTGAGGCAATACTGACCTTACGACTTATCTTAGAAGAAAGATTAAGGAAAGGCAAACCTACGTTTCTAGCATTTGTAGACTTAGAGAAAGCTTTTGACAATGTTGACTGGAATACTCTCTTTCAAATTCTAAACGTGGCAGGGGTAAAATACAGGGAGCGAAAGGCTATTTACAATTTGTACAGAAACCAGATGGCAGTCATAAGAGTGGAGGGGCATGAAAGGGAAGCAGTGGTTGGGAAAGGAGTGAGACAGGGTTGTAGCCTCTCCCCGATGTTGTTCAATCTGTATATTGAGCAAGCAGTAAAGGAAACGAAAGAAAAATTCGGAGTAGGTATTAAAATTCATGGAGAAGAAATAAAAACTTTGAGGTTCGCCGATGACATTGTAATTCTGTCAGAGACAGCAAAGGACTTGGAAGAGCAGTTGAATGGAATGGACAGTGTCTTGAAAGGAGGATATAAGATGAACATCAACAAAAGCAAAACAAGGGTAATGGAATGTAGTCGAACTAAGTCGGGTGATGCTGAGGGAATTAGATTAGGAAATGAGGCACTTAAAGTAGTAAAGGAGTTTTGCTATTTGGGGAGCAAAATAACTGATGATGGTCGAAGTAGAGAGGATATAAAATGTAGACTGGCAATGGCAAGGAAAGCGTTTCTGAAGAAGAGAAATTTGTTAACATCCAGTATAGATTTAAGTGTCAGGAAGTCATTTCTGAAAGCATTTGTATGGAGTGTAGCCATGTATGGAAGTGAAACATGGACGATAAGTAGTTTGGACAAGAAGAGAATAGAAGCTTTCGAAATGTGGTGCTACAGAAGAATGCTGAAGATTAGATGGGTAGATCACATAACTAATGAGGAAGTATTGAATAGGATTGGGGAGAAGAGAAGTTTGTGGCACAACTTGACCAGAAGAAGGGATCGGTTGGTAGGACATGTTCTGAGGCATCAAGGGATCACCAATTTAGTATTGGAGGGCAGCGTGGAGGGTAAAAATCGTAGAGGGAGACCAAGAGATGAATACACTAAGCATATTCAGAAGGATGTAGGTTGCAGTAGGTACTGGGAGATGAAAAAGCTTGCACAGGATAGAGTAGCATGGAGAGCTGCATCAAACCAGTCTCAGGACTGAAGACCACAACAACAACAACATGGGTAAAAATCACCTTACGCACTATGTGTATGCCTACAGACTTCATTTAATAGAGGCTGTTCTGGCATCTGTTGAGGGAACAGGATGTGACCGACTAGACTGTGACACACGTTGCAATGAATGGTACTTGTCACCTGTAGGCCAGGGTCATACTTTGATCACTCTAGTGACTAGCAGTAAAGGGCGAGAAGACAGGCCTCGTTCAAAAAACTTCAGGGAATCTCGCACTCTGCAGCGCTGTCCCAGAAGTGATTGTAGCCCCCCTCATTCTGAGTCGAGTGGAAGGCTTACCTAAGAATTGCCCACTTCTGTGATAAACTAGGATGCAACTTCCTAGACTTGCACCACAGCCTCGAAAACTGTAGGATCCCGTAAATGGGACACGAGTGCACCATATACCAGTGACTGCTACCCAGGTAGCTGACTGTGTGGCGTGCAAACGAGGGCTGTATAGATTGGGTGACTTTTTGTTCTGTCGAGACAATGATAGCTGTTAAAGAAATGCCCCTCAGATGAGAGTACTGAAATTCTACAGTATGTCTGTAAAGTAACTAGGCATCGTAAAAGGTAAATAAATTCTATTTTTACAATCTTAATTTATTGAAATTAATATTGTGCAGATATTGTTATGTAAGAATGTGGAGCACAGTTCAAAATTCACTGCAGGCACCTCTGACACCCACCAACCGTCTCAAATGACTGGGTACGGAATCCATATACCTGTGGAGGAAGCTGTGAGATTCTGCCGATATCATCCCAAATCCGTGTTTCCAATTCTTTCAGTGGTGAGGTTTCATCCGGTACACCTCACATTCTGCCCAGACCCACAGAAAGAAGTCACACAGTGTCACATCTGAACTTCTAGCAGGCCACTCACTAGGTCGTCGTGGACATCATGGAAACTTTGTAACTGACCACATATGCACGACATTTGCAAAGTGATGTGCCATCTCGTACGAAAATAATGTCTTCGATCTTATCCCGTGCAGACACTGTGGAGCAAACATAATTTTCAGACATCTGCACGTAGTGTTCTGTGTCCACTGTATTGTGCAGGATAAATGGCCCAATAAACCTCGTGGCAGCCATTCACACCGCACAGTCACTTGTGGGTGAGACTACATCATCAGCCAAATAGTGGCAATTATGTCAACTGATGAAACGTCACACAGAAAAAGGCCTTGTCACTCCCAGAGTGATGTTATTAAACAACTTACACCAATCTGCATGCTAACTCAGCATTGACTCACCACACTCAATTCTGAAGTCACAGTCTCCCAGTGCCAGCTGTTGCACCTGATGTGGTTTCCACATTACCTAATTTGATTCTCGATATACTACGTACCTCAATAGTTGATATTCATATGCTGCCCAGCGAATCAATTACGAAGGGCTGTATATAAACATTTTCTGCACTATTGCCACGTTATTGTCAGATGGCGACACAGGTGGACGACCGGTTTTTCTTGCATCTTTTACCGAGCCTGCAGTCATTAACTTTCTGTGACAATTCTTTATTGTTTCTGGATGAACTCTAGCATTCACCTGTTCACAGTACAGCATGACGTCTGCATTGGGATGATGGAATTCCACACTTTGAAACCTGCAGAAATCTGTGCTCGCGGTTGAACAGTCAGGCAATCGACTGTCTTTTCGGCTGCCAAGTGCAGCTTCTTTCATGGTAATCGGCTGTACTAAAGAAAATTTAAGAACGTGCACTTGCCGAGGAGGAAAAAAGAGAAAGGGGAGGGAGGAAGACGAAACAAATACTGAGCACGGGGTACAACTCTAGTCTGGCTGCGAGGTTCTGTCATAGCAATACAGCCTCTGAGCCGGGTGAATGTGATCGTGCAGTGACTGCAGAAATCCAAATCTCTGAGTGCACACCATTTCATTGCAATTCCACCGATATCTAAACTTCCACAGCCATTTTAAAATACCTATTTACTTTCCAGACACTGTGCAGTGAGAAACTGCTCAAGAATTCACAACAACTTTACAGAGTTCGAAGCATTCTGTCAAAAGAAGTGGTGCTCCTAATATAGGTGACAGAAAGCTGGTTAAAACCCAAAACTGGACACAGTGAGATTTTTTTGAATAAACTGATGTGTATAGTGTGTATTGAAAGGACAGGCAAATAGGAAGCAGAGATCATATCTGCCATCACAGAAGAGAATTAAACTGAAGGTACACGCTAGATAATTTGGGGGAAACTCAGTACTGAGGGTGACAATAAATGTAAACTGGATCCTCCTATGAAGCACTAGACTCAGCCCCAGAGAGAACCAAAAATGTAAGAAAAAGCATCAATTCGCTAGTACACAAGTTCCTCAATTATACTGTCATCATTGGAGGGACTAATCATCCAACAACTCGTTGGCATAATTACAATTTTTTAAGTGGTAGGTGTGACAAGATTTTTGTACAACAGAACTGGAAACTACCTAGAGAAGCTGGTCTGTAAGTACACTCATGACAGAAATATAACAGACCTAATGGCAACTAACAGACCTGAGCTCTGAAGATGTGCAGTTTCTAATTTGCATCGGGACCTGTGTGCAAGATTTAAAACACTTCAAAAACAAGCTATTAACCAGGGCACAGACTGGAGTGTATAAGCTACCCAACAGTGCTCCTTTTCATTCAAGAAACTCAGTAAGCTGAACTCTGCTTTGCTGCATCATAGACAGGATCCATATCTACGTTCACCCAAATAAATTTGTGTGGTACTTCAACAATCTTCACAAAGAAGCATATGTTATTTTGATATTGGCAATATTTCGTTTTCATTTTCATATAATCTTAGTCCAATATTCTAACTCATTGTCCCACAGAGACTATAGAACACTGCAACTTTGTGATATTTATTAATGCATTTATGGAATATGCACAACTACTATGAAGTACTCTTAGCAGCCACTACAATACACAACTTGCCTTCAGTATCACAAATTCCACATAGCAGGCATTCTTTGTTACTTTAGCCTGACTCAAGACTCAATTCAGACCTTGAAGACGCAGCTGCCTTCAAACCAGGAACACACACAAACGATATTATAAAATATTTTCAGTTTCTATGCGTACCTATTCCATTATGTACATTTAGAAATTATTATGTCAACAAAGAAGCAACTTTCATTAGAGGACTTTGTAGACAAGGAGAGAAAAGCAATGGCGGAGGGGAGAACGACAAGAGTGAGCTGCAGGCAAGTATATAGAAGAGAGAGCTATTGTGATTCAAGACGAAACATTAGCTGTATTTTGCAATTGTACAGGAATTTAATTGCTGATATTTTTAGGAAGGTCATTCCAAACTCAAGTTCCTGAAACAGATTTTGAGAAGTTAGCTGTGTTATGCAGTTACTCATATGAGTGAGTGTTACTGCTGTGCTGATCACACAGTCATGTAAGAGTCTAAGATAGATAAATGTGTCTGCAATGATCGAGAAGATGAAAGAGCAAACACAGGGCACGACAGTCTCTCATGTTTATTGCCACAGTTGTTCAGTTGGTGTTAAGGGACTTAACAGTCCCTCAGTCAAGGGGTAGTTCATCCGACGTTAGTGATATATATACCAAAAATGAAATCAAATGACTGACGTACATTGGAGTGGCAAAGCTGAGGCATTAAAGGCAATACTGATTGTAGAGCTGAGACAATCTACGGAGAAGTGAAAGTACACAGACCAGGCTGGTATGTAGGTCAGAGCTGACAAGGTGTCTCTCCGAGACCACCTGTGGCGAGTGAAACCTGACTTTCTTACGACTCCAAACTGAACCGAGAAGGGTAGTAGAGACAGTTATAGAGTAAATAATGCCTTCTAGTCTTGAGATTCACGACAGTAATACTGAAAACGCTAAAAATGTAATGCACATCAGTTGGAATGTCAATAATAAAATTAGGTGAGAGAAATAATTAATGCAGCATGTGGGTGGGTAACACACGAAGTACATTCTACAAAAGTGATGTGCGTGTCCCAGCAGAGGGCTTCGAGATGCATTCTGACCAGTAATATCGCCCAGCTGCAGGTGTCCGTGGCCGATGTCACTCGTAAGCAGAAAGACTGTAGGAAATTGTCTGACTGTATTCGCACAAGTGAACGGCAGTTGTATTGTTGCGACTAAAGAGGGAAGAGCCTCATTTCAGCAAGGAGACGACAGGACTAGCCCAGACAGCTATAACGACTGGTAGCTCGTCTAATACGTGGCAGCTAAGTCAGCTTTACAGCAGAGTAATCCTAAAAATCGGGCTTTTGCAACAGTGCTCCAGCACTGGGTACCTGTAGAATTCTGAGTCGGGACAGATTGCAAGAGGGTGACAGAAATGCTTCGACCACCTTTTGTGGGAGAGGAATGGAAACTGTGGGAAAGGGTTCGAGTGGAGGCCCTCCGGACAGCACCTCCAAGTTGCGAAAAAGCCAAATCTGCAGAGTGGGAGCTGTACCGAGAACGAAGTCTTCCAAGTACGGCGCGGAGGTGTCTGCTGGCAAGGCGGTTACAAGCCCGTCGCCGGCGTCGAGGAATGGGGACGAGGAACAGAGTGACACTGGCGTGAAGTTGTTCTCTTCAACCTGTGAGAGTCGAGTGACTTACCGACTAACTGGATGACACTACTGCACCACTGAGCAGGGAAAACGCCTTCGAGTAACATTTGGACACCAGATCACCCCACTACGAATATAACTGTGGCCCAGGGCACATAGCTACTATAATTGAGAAATATGACTGAAAGAGCAAATCTCAAAAATGTACCAAACGTGGGCATTCGTTGACAGTTCCAGCTGGCACGAGCTCTCGTACAGAAGTCCCCAGAGTAGGATCGCGGTAATGAAGTACAAGGGAGTCTGGTATAGGAAAGGATGGGAGCAGTAAGTGGCTGGGGGCTATAATTCACTATATTATACTTGCAGCTGCGAACACATATTAGAAATTTTGCTACAGTGTGTGGTTGTGAATAAGCAAGCTATTGTATGTGGAATAACATCAGCTGCCCTAACGTGTCTGCCTGTTCATGTAAACTTAGCTCTAAAATTTGCTCCTCATAGACGGTTCTTTGGACATTGCAGAAGGTCACAAATATTATATGCCGAGCTGAAGTGCTGTGTGCCGAGATTTCATCAGTGCAAGTTACCTTATTTGGAGTTTGATTGTAAATCTATCCATAAATGTATGACAGTCTGCTGTATGGTGAGTTGACCCAAGTGGAAACAACATAAGTTTTGAGAAGGAAAACACAAACCATAATATTTTAATGGAGACACTGTTGTATAGGTAATTGATGTCCATATTTCCAGCTACAATTGTGTGTTCATACAGAGATTTAAGACCTGAGAGTGTACATTCAAAACTAGAAAGCTGCCTAACTTTGGATGGCTTGTATATTGCACAGATAAGACACTTTCTTCTGAAAGTGTTTTGTTCCAGTGTGCATGAATTTAGGCTCTTTGTCCTTATTTTTGGACTTGAGCAAAGCCTTGGTGAGTAAGTTTATACTTAAATATCCTATTACATTTGCCCTGCCTCAAAAGAGCACAGCCATCAAGTCTTACAGGGCTGGAGGGGGCACTCCACTTCAGCCACGTCTAACAGATTTATGACATTAAAGCTGAGGTCCAGAAATATGCAGCATAACTCTGCCAAGTGGACCAGTAAGGACTGCACACTTTCACACTCAGGTTGGGGTGTAGTGCCACCACGAGTTGCTTCCATTATAAGCCTGTACGAAGAATGTGTGCCCCAGAAACAGGCACACCCAGCGCATTGCAAAATGTGATGAGAGTTCACAGAGCTGAACCAGTCAGGTAGAAGACTGGAGAAAGGGGGTGAAACTGAAGGTCACCTACTTTTCAGCAACAGAACGTGTGTCGCTCGAAAGTGTGCGAGATACACACAGGAAGATCCGTCAACACGATGGCAAGTATACGGCAACAGAAAATCAGAACTAATGGATAAGTGCAAAGCAATGAAAGGGCTGTTTCTGGGAACCAAACATTTACACAGAACGATTAAAATATAGGAATCGTATTCCTGCTTTCTACTGCACTGTATTAAAAAATAGGCAAGAATGACTTACCAAATATTTGGTTCGAAAAACGTGAAAACATAATGCTAAAGTGTTCCATGGGCTGCAGCAAGCCAACTGCTGTCATATGTGAAACAACTTGAATTGGTGTAACTTCTAGAGAAGGATCAATCTTCTGAGCATGTAGCTGTTTTAAACACTCCGCTTCATTATCTGAACCAAATAAGTTGAACCATGCTCGCCTACGTGGGCTGCACTGTGTCTGTTTCATCAAAATGCGTTCATTCTGCAACTCTAGTTTCTGTAACAAGATATTTACTTCAGTGTTACCTACTGTACAATGTTTATCATAAATAATGTTTGTCCTTGTGTAATACAAATTTATTTATTCCACTGTGGCACTCACACTAGATCATACACAATATTTTAACTTATCATCGAGATCTTATGAAAAGATGAAAAATATTAAAACAATAGACAAAGACACAAACCATAAGAATTTAACTCTTAGTAAATCTTAGTAAAACAAAGATACTAGTAAGAACCATACTGGCATCAAACAGGGACAATTAGGACAGCTCCAATCACACTGACTACCAGACAAATCTACATCTTTGTCACATAAACAGCTTTGCCAACTTCTCAGTACATTTTAGTGACTTATCATTATAAAAACGAAACCGAGTGCACCTGAAGTACACATACACGAGAAGTAAATGAATATGAAATGTATTGTTCACTATCCATTTAGTTTTAGTGCCTGATGCATTAACAAGCATTATACAATGAAGTTACAAAACATATTATAGTGGAAAGAATATTACAGAAAGATGAGAGGTATCTATTTATATGATAAGGAAAGTTCTGGCATAATGTACAAGGGCTACTCAGAAAGTAGGGAACGATTTGGCATTAAAAAAATCTGAATACAAGAAATACATTTTACTATATACATCTGAAAGAGTGACTGTCATACTACTTTTCCACACAGTCACCAAACACATTGAGGTACTTATAGCAGTGGACAAGCTTTGAAAGACCTCTGTCGTAAAATTCTGCCACCCGAGACTTCAGCCAGTGAGTCACGCCTGCCTGTAGTTCCGTGTCATCACCAAAACACTGCGTTGCAAGCCAGTTCTTCCTTGGGAAACAAGTGGAAGTCACTTGGTGCAAGATCGGGGCTATAGGGTGGTTGAGGGAAAATTTCCCATTTGAATGAATTAAGGAGTTCTTTAGTGTGGTTTGCCGTGTGAGGTCGGGCATTGTCGTGCAAAAACAAAATTTTGTCTTGAACTGCTCTTCTAAGGCTGTGCAAAGTTTGACAGTGCCAGGCAGAATTTACGGTTGTTCCACGTTCGAGAAAGTCAATAAGAAGCGCACCTTGCCTATCCCAAAACACTGTTGCCATGAACTTCCTTTCTCACAAGGTTTGCAAATATTTTCTTAGTTTGGAGGGGGGACCTTGTATGCCCCCACTCCACGGACTATAATTTAGTCTCGCAATTGATGTGTTTCACCCAAGTCTCATCAACGGTTACGATTCAATACAGTAGTGAATCACCATGTCTGTGGTAGGTCTCCAGAAATGTCAACGTTGCCCCCATTTGCTGTTCTTTATGGTGCTGTGTAAGCATTTTGGGTACTCATTGTGCACAAAATTTTTGGTAGTCTAGCTTTCGAGTGACAAACAACAAAGTCCATGAAAATTGTGGAAAAGAAAGTGGAAGCTCCATTATTGCGAAGCGACGGTTTTCAAGAATCGTTTCGTCAACTTCAGTGACAAGATCGTCAGTCATAATGTTCGGGCATCCACTCTTTTCTTCATCATGAAGGTTGGTTCGGCCATTTTTATATCGAATGCACCATTTCCAGACGGAACATTCACTCATTACATCATTTCTGTACACTTCCCACAGTTCACGATACATTTCTATAGGTTTTAGGTTTTTTGCCAGCAAAAACCTTATCACATATGCGCAGAGACGTTCCTGCTGTCACTGTCTGGTGCCGACTCAGCTGCCGAGCGTGCACATACCAAAATATACATGGTCGGTGGGCACCTAGCGGTATCAGATAGAAATGTTCCCTACTTTCTGAATAGCCCTCATAAATAACTTAAAAGTATAGGAGACAATTCACCAAATACCAGAAGCATCGAGTCACTGACAGACACTCGAAACAGAACAAGGACTTCGCAAGCTTTCACATCAATGCTTTAAAGACTGTGCGTGCGCACACCCACCCGCACGTACACGAGCCTGTACAGCTACACTGTGCTGGCCGAACACACAATATCGGGACTGCAATTTGGCCAACAGACTGGGGTGAGGAGACGTGTCACGTTAGTCAGGCGAAAAGAAGAAGTGGGAAGTGGGGACAAGAGTTGGAGAAAGACGGCAAGTGACTGGAAAGGGTGGAGCAGGTTCTCGGGACAGGAATGCAACACAGGGCAGCGAATCTGTAGGACAATAACAACAGTGTGGAGGAGCGGACAGGAAGGCAGGTGCAGATCAGAGGAAGGGGAAAGGGTGCAGATGCAGTGGGCTGGCAGAGATCGAGACCACGAGGATTACACAAAGAGAGGACAGAGGAAGAATCTAGATGGCGTGGGTTTTTAAGCACACCCACTGCCAGGGCTCTAGCTGTCCATCACCTCGGTGCCTGGAAATTGATATGTGGTTAAGATGTTTCCAGTGTGGAGGACAGAGATACAAGACCTGCCCAGTTCACCCACCCGGTACACGCTACTGCACTCGTTCCGACAGGGGTAGAGCGACCTGCAAACACGGCCACACCGTACAGGCTCTGCCGCAGTATCTACATCGAATTTCGTATCGGTGTGACCACTGTCGAGCTGTTGACATAAACGAATGCAGAATGACAAACTGTGACTGACAGAAAAGTTGCTGCCTAGTATGACACACTCAAATTAACTGACTTCTTCACGGTCCGTGCATCCTGGATCCTACCTCCTGCAACCAGCTTTTCTCAACCACACAGATGGTAGTTATCGTTGCAAAGTGACCACTGTTCCCACAGTTGTCAATCCACACCCTCAATCTGACAGCCTCCCTCTTCCTCTGTCCCACGCCCTACCTTTCCACCGCCCTCGTGTGTAGTACGGACACACTGGCCCGACGTGTCACATTTCTATCCCGTACACCCGTTACCTGCCTCCGAGCTGTCGGCCCTGACCCTCACTCCCACCCCAGCATCATTTCTCCTGCTACCCACCCCACCTGACATGCGACTTAGTTCTGTTTCATCTCTCACATATTGTCCGTTCATTTATTTCCCTATTTTCCTTCACATCAGTTATGCACGTGTGTCACTGGCCCCAAATGATGCAGTCCCTCTGACTTTTGTGGCACCTGATGGCACAGGCCACAGCCACTGACTGTAACACATGCTATCCTCTGAACCACCTGTCAAGGATCTCAGGTAAACATTATCTGAATGAAAAATTACTAAATTTCATTTCATCTTCAGTTGATGCCTTCCTGAGAGACAATCTCCAATCCTTCCAAATTAACAATGTCGGTGAGGACCAGATGTGGCCTTAAGTCAGAGAAATACCCTAACAGATTTATACCGCATAAACTAACAAACCATATAGTGGAGATGCTGAGCCGCAGATAGGCACAACAAAAAGACTGTCACAACAAATAAATCTTTCGGCCATTAAGGCCTTCGTCAACCCCCCCCCCCCCCCCCCCCCACACACACACACACACACACACACACACACACACACACACACACACACACACACACACACACAGAGAGAGAGAGAGTCTCAGGCAACTGAAACCACCCATGTTATTACATTCCATCCTGGAATTTCCACAGTTCGTTAGTTTCTCAAGCGATGGAGCTGATTTCCTTTGGTACACTGTTACAGAAACAGCAACAAAAGCAGGCCAAATTTAAATGAATGAAAAAATCTCCGACATTGTGAACCTTTTACGGAAGCCTGAAATTTAGTACTTACAATAGTTTCCACAGTGAAACTATCTCAAACCTGGAAGAAAATCCAAAGAGATTCTGGTTGTATCTAAAGTTTGCTAGTGGCAAGACAATCAATGCATTATCTATGTGATCGCAATGGAAATACTATCAATGACAGTGCTGCTAAAGCAGAGTTATGAAACACAGCCTTTTGAAATTCCTCCACCAAAGAAAACAAAGTGAATATTTCAGAATTCAAATCAAGAACAGCCACCAACATGAGTAACTTGAAAGAATGTATCCTCAGAGCAGTGAAGCAACTTAAATCACTTAATAAAATCAAGTCTTCTGGTCCAGACCGTATATCACTTAGTTTTCTTTCAGAGTATGCTGACTTAATAGCTCCATATTTAATCACCACGTATGATCACACGCTGGATGAAAGATCTGATTCCAAAGACTGGAAAGTTGCACAAGTCACACCAATATTCAAGAAAGTAAGTAGGAGTAATCCACTAAATTACAGGTCCACATCATTAATGTTGATATGGAGCAGGATTTTGGAATACATACTGTGTTCAAACATTAGGGATTACTTCCAAGAGAATGGTCTATTGTCACAGTCAACATAGATTTAGTAAACATTGTTCTTATGAAACAACATGCCCCCACAAAGTGTTGAGTGCTATCAACAAGAAATTTCTAGATTTCCACAAAGCTTTTGACACCGTGCCTCACAAGTTGCTTGCAACCAAATTGCACACTTACAGAAGACCATCTCACTTATGTGACGATTTGTGATTTCCAGTCAGTGAGGTCACAGTTCATAGTATGTGATGGAAAGTCAGTAAGTACAATAGACATGATTTCTGGCATTCCACAAGCTAGCATTTTAGGCCCTTTGCTGTTCTTTAGCTATATGAACATTTTTGGAGACAATCCGAGCAGCCGTCTTAGGTTGTTTGCAGATGATGCTGTCATTTATTGTCTAGTGAAGTCATCAGATGATCAAACCCAACTGTAAACCAATTTAAAAAAGATATCTGTCTGGTGAGAAGATTTGCAATTGACCTTAAATAATGAGAAGTATGAAGTCGCCCACATGAGTGCTAAAAAACCTGTTAAACATTTAAATGATGAATCAATCAACTCTGAAGGCCATAAATACCTAGGAACTACAACTATGAACAACTTAAACTGGAAAGAATGCACAGAAAATGTTGTGGGGAAGGTGAACCAAAGACTGCGTTTTCTTGGCAGAACACTTAGAAGATATAACAGATCTACTAAGGAGCCTGTCTACACTATGCTTGTCCATACTCTTTTGAAGGTCTGCTGCACGGTGTGGGGTCCTTACCAGATAGGATTAATGTAATACATTGAGAAAGTTCAAAGAACAGCAGCACATTTTGTATAATTGAGAAATACAGGAGAGTGTCCATGACACAAAACAGGATTTGGGGATCATTAAAACAATGGCGTTTCTCATTGGGGTGGGATCTTCATGAAATTCAGCAACTTCCTATTATGAATGCAAAAATATTTTGTCAATACCAACCTACATAGGGAGAAACACTCATCATAATAAAATAAGCAAAATCAAAATTCGCATGGAAAGATAGTGTTTTTTCTGTACACTATTCGAGAGCAGAATAGAGAATCACCGTTGAGGTGGTTCGATGAACCATCTGCCAGGCACTTAAGTGTGATTTGCAGGATATCCATGTAAGTGTAGATGTAGATGTAGGTTGGTTGGTTGGTTGGTTGTTTGAGGTTAAAGGGACCAAACAGCAAGGTCATCAGTCCCTTGTTTCAAATAGACTCCATTCTGCTAACGGGACATCTCAGTATAGTCAGAAAAATAAAACGGATAAAGGGGAAACGTAAAAGGGCAGTCACGTTGTCATTAGTAAAAACAAATGAGGGAAGTTGGCAAGAGAACGAACCCAACACTATGCTGAAACAGCATAGGCAAGACCACCTGTGACTTAAAAGGTACTACTGCTATAATGCAGAAAGTACGTATGGGAATAGAAAAACTAACCAAGCCTTAAAAAGAAGGGGTGAAAACAGAGTAAAAGGGAAAGAAAAGAGGATTCCGGTCAGGGAGGTGAATCGGGAATCTCTGAACACTGCCTACAGTGGGAGACACCCAAACACTCACCGCCCTGCCCCAACACCAGAGGGAGATTAAAAACTTTAAAACTGAGAATAAAAACCACTCTCCCGGAGGAAACCTAGAACCAGAGAGACCATCCGGGAATCGTCAGCCAACATCAAAGGTAAAGTGTGGGGGAGTCTGTACTTAGCACGCAGAGCCAAAAGAAGGGGGCATTCAACCAAAATGTGGGCCACTGACTGGAAGGCTCCACAACCACATAGCGGGGGTGGCTCATCACGCAAAAGGAAACCATGGGTCAGCCTGGTATGGCCAATGCGGAGACGACACAGTGTGGTCGAGTCCTTGCGGGAGAGGCTAAAGGAAGAACGCCATGGGCCTGTATTCACCTTAATGGCACGAAGTTTATTAGACAGTGGAGTAGCCTCCCAAGAATTGGCCCATGACTGTGCAAAGTGGGATTTGATGTGAAGCCGTAAATCCGCTGCAGGAGGGGTTACAGAAAACGGGGGGTAAGTAACGGCTCCCCCAGCCAAACGATCAGCGAGCTCATTACCCGGGATACCCACATTGCCCGGGACCCATAGGAAGTCAATGGAACAAGCAGCACGGTGAAGATCAGCGAGATGGTCATGGATGGCAGAGACCAAGGGATGGCGCGAAAAACACCGGTCAATAGCAAGAAGGCCACTCATCGAGTCCGTACATAACAAAACGCGGTTGTGTTGGGATTGTTTAATAAAGGTAAGGGCCCGGGAAATTGCCATCAATTCCGCAGTAAACACCCCACATGAGGGTGGCAGTAGATGATTTTCCGTTCCAACAAAGGACGTGAAGGCATACCCAACATGATCAGCAGATTTAGAACCATCAGTGTAAAAAACAACAGCATCCCGAAACTCCCATAAAATTTGGCGGAAAAAGGAACGGAACACCACCGGGGGGATGGAATCTTTAGGACCGCGGCGGAGATCCATCCGAGTTCGAGGCCGAGGAACTAACCAAGGAGGGGTGGAGGGGAGGGAGCGAGGAAGACAGGACAAAGAAGGAAGCCGAAAATCACGGGTAAGAGACGCAAGGCGCAGCCCAACCGGTAAACCCGCCCGAGGGCGGGAGTCAGGCGGGCGACGCCCATGGTCTGGGAATAGGATAGAATAGGAAGGATGAGCGGGAGAAGAACGGATAGTAAGGGCATAAGACACCAGAAGCTGGGACCGCCGAACAGAAAGGGGGGGGATCCCAGCTTCAACCAGGAGACTATCAACAGGGCTAGTAGGGAAGGCACCGGTGGCCAAACGGATACCACGATGGTGGACTGGATCCAGCACGTGCAGCGTGGAAGGAGCAGCTGAACCATAAACTTGACAACCATAGTCCAAACGTGACAGAACTAGAGCACGATAAAGACGGAGGAGGAGGGAACGGTCCGCACCCCAGGAGGAGTGGCCAAGGAAGCGAAGGACATTGAGTTTACGGAAACATCCTACCTTCAGGAGTCTGATATGGGGCAGCCAAGTGAGCTTGTTGTCGAAAAGAAGACCTAGGAAACGAAACTGTGGAACCACAGGCAATCTTTGTGCAGCGAGATAGAGCTCTGGATCAGGGTGGACCGTAGTACGGCGACAGAAGTGGACCACCCGCGATTTTAAAGGAGAGAATTGAAACCCGTGGGAGAGGGTCCATGCAGAGGCACGCCGTATAGCCACCTGGAGCTGCCGTTCTGCAGATGGCATCGAGGAGGAACTAACCCAAATGCAGAAATCATCCACATACAGGGCAGGGGCGACCAAGGGACCGACAGAGGCCACAAGTCCATCGATAGCAATGAGGAAAAGAAGGACACTCAAGACAGAACCCTGTGGGATGCCCGTCTCCTGGGTCCGTGGAGAACTAAAAGCAGTACCAACTCTAACTCTGAATGACCGATGGATCAGGAACTGGCGGATAAAAATCGGGAGTGGGCCCCGAAGACCCCACTGATGAAGGGTTAGTAAGATGTGATGGCGCCAGGCCGTGTCATAGGCCTTGCGAAGGTCAAAAAACACTGCAACCAAATGGCGGCGCTGGGAAAAAGCCTGCCGAACTGCGGATTCCAAGCGAAGCAAATGATCGATTGGAGATCGTCCCTCTCGAAAGCCACACTGGTAAGGGGACAATAGATCCCGAGATTCGAGGACCCAAGTGAGCCGACGGGCTACCAGCCGTTCAAGTAACTTACAACCAACATTGGTCAAACTAATTGGCCGATAGCTGTCAACAGATAGGGGGTTCTGACCAGGCTTAAGGACAGGAACCACAATGCTATCCCTCCACTGAGAAGGGAAGTCACCCTGGAGCCAGATACGGTTAAACACCCGAAGAAGATGGTGCCGTTGTGGAGCACTGAGATGTTGAAGCAGCTGGTTATGAATGGAATCTGGGCCAGGAGCCGTATCATGAGAAGCAGATAGAGCAGAAAGAAATTCCCATTCAGTGAAAGGTTCGTTGTAAGATTCTGACTCACAAGTGGTGAAACATAAGGTGACAGCTTCAGCCTGCTGTTTTTGATGAAGGAAAGCAGCTGGATAGGAGGCCGACGCTGATGCCACTGCAAAATGGGTCGCAAGATGTTCTGCGAGAACTAATGGGTCCGTACAAATGCCATCTGGGAGGTGAAGGCCTGGGAGGGTGGACTGCCGATGGCAACCTTGGAGAGAGCGAAGTGTAGCCCATACCCGTGACAGAGGGACAGTGGAACCAAGGGAAGAAACGAATCGTTCCCAACATATCCGCTTGCTCTGTTTGATTAAATAACGGGCTTTAGCGCGAAGGCGCTTAAAGGTAGAAAGGCTGGCTACAGATGGGTGCCTCTTAAGGTGTTGCAAAGCTCGACGGCGATCACGGATGGCAATGGCAATGGCCGTACTCCACCACGGGACTTGCCGACGACGAAATTGTCCAGATGAGCGCGGGACAGCAAGGTTAGCAGCGCGAACAATCGCGTCAGACACGTCACGTAGGACGTCATCAATACAACCCGACAAAGAGGGAGAAAACTCGACCTGTGCAGTATATAGAGGCCAATCGGCGCGGTGGAAAGACCAACGAGGTAACCTCTCCATCGGGGAGCGGGAAGGGAGCGTGATAATCAACGGGAAATGGTCACTATCACAAAGGTCGTCGTGTGGCGACCAGTGTAATGAAGGGAGGAGAGAGGGAGAAGAAAGAGAAAGATCAATGGCAGAAAAGGTACCATGACCAGCACTGAAATGAGTAGGGGAGCCATCATTAAGAAGGCACAGGTCGTGGTCTGCAATAAATTGGTCGATAAGAAGACCTCGTCTAGATGGAAAGGCACTGCCCCACAAAGGATGATGAGCATTAAAATCCCCAAGGAGAAGGAAGGGAGGAGGAAGTTGCTGAAGAAGGGTGGTTAAGGCAGCAGGTGTAAGAGTCCTGTCAGGAGGGAGATAAAGATTGCATACTGTGACTGCAGAGTCTAAGTGGACCCTAACAGCAACTGCTTCCAATGTAGTTTGGAGAGGAATCCACGTGCTAGCAATGTCTGTACGGACCAACGTACAAACGCCACCAGAAGCCCGCAAGGGTCCAACCCGATTTCGACAGAAAACACGGAACCCACGGAGGGTCGGCGAGTGAGCATCAGTAAAATGAGATTCCTGGAGAACCACACAAGCTGCTGAGTAGGACGAAAGAAGGGATTTCAATTCCGGAAGGTGACGATAGTAGCCATTACAATTCCATTGGAGAACCACAGAACGATGGTTTAAATGAGGGCTGAACACACTAAATCCAGTCATACCGCCGGGTCCCCACCTGTCACCGACAAGGAGGGGGCGACATCCATAAACGACAGGTCAGAATCCGGTTGTGAAGCCGGGGAAGGGACCTCCGGTGACACCAGAGGCTCTTTGTCCCGGGACTTATGTTGTTTCTTCTTTTCAGGCTGAGATCGAGGAGGGCTGTGTGGCATAATGGAGCCAGCTGCAGCAAGATCAGGAACAGAAAGAGACCGGGCGACCTGGGGGCCGATAGTCCGCGGCTCTCGCGGTCGCCGCGCTGCAGCAGACCTTTGACCTGGAAGGTGCCGGGAAGGGGCATCCCGGGAGAGGCGCCCTTGACCGGCAGACGCCGAAGGAGTGGGACACTTCTCCGGCTGGGGAGGAGGAGCGGCGCCCAGAGGAGAAGGTGTGGGAGCCGCAGGGGAGGGGGGAAGGAGAGGGGTCCGGGACGGGGGTAAGGAAGGGGGAGGAAGGGATGAAGATGTAACCAAGGCGTAACTAGATGTCATGGACACAGGGTGCAATCGTGCATATTTCTTACGGGCCTCTGTGTAGCTTAAACGATCAAGAGACTTATACTCCTGTATCTTTTTTTCTTTCTTATAGACTGGGCAATCTGCTGAACGTGGAGAATGACTACCATGACAATTTACACATACAGGAGGGGGAACACAGGGACTCCCCTCATGGAGTGGACGTCCACAGTCACCACAGAGAGGGTCCTGGGTACAGCGAGAAGACATGTGGCCAAAACGCAAGCACTTAAAACACCGCATAGGAGGTGGGATGTACGGCTTCACATCACAGCGATAGACCATAATCTTAACTTTCTCAGGAAGGGTATCCCCTTCAAAGGCCAGGATAAAGGCACCAGTATCAATACGATTATCTTTAGGACCCTTCTGAACACGCCGAACAAAGTGAACACCCCGCCGTCCGAGATTGTCCCGAAGTTCCTCATCAGTTTGAAGGATGAGGTCTCTGTGAAAAATTACACCTTGTACCATATTTAGAGACTGGTGAGGGGTAATGGACATGGGAATTGTGCCAAGATGGGTACAGGCACGAAGGGCCGCAGATTGGGCAGCCGAAGCAGTTTTTATCAGTAATGAACCCGACCGCATCTTGCTCAGGGAGTCCACTTCGCCGAACTTGTCTTCAATGTGTTCCACAAAGAATAAAGGTTTGACACTGGTGAAAGTATCTCCATCAGTCCTGGTGCAAACTAGATAACGGGGGAAAGGTTTTGCCCCTAGCCGACGGGCCTGACCCTCCTCCCAGGGGGTAGCCACGGAAGGGAAGGCCGAAGGGGCAAGAGAAGCAGCACTTGAGGAATCAGTACCACGCAGAGAGACGGCCGCAGAAGAGCGGCCAGAGGTTTGGACCCTTATGCGTTTCATCTGCATAGCGTCCGCCCTGATACCACCCACTCCGATCAGGGGCTCTCCTCACGGGCGCCACCCAGCCACAGCAAGGGCCGTCTGGCACGGCGGCCATTGCCGGGAGTTCCGATGCTCCAGGATGACGAGCAACCACTCCAAGGCATGCATGAGGAGGTCACAGCTCAGGTATCAGAAGTGTGATCCCTGTGTGTTCAGGGGGCTCAACCGAAAGGGTACATAGCGACCCCACCACATGGGCTGGCTACTGTGCTGGCTATGCACCCTAGCATCAGACAACGACGTAGAAGAAAAGGTGGAATATACTAGGAGGGCACACGTCGGAGACACTAGGTAAGGTGCTCTTCCCCAAATGGCTCACACTACGGAAAGAGAAATTTTGGAATGGAGGTCAAACCCCAGAGGGGGACCAAGGAATGCCAAAAGGAGGAGATGATTACGCAACAAAGCCAGAGTGTAAAACCAACAGAACCAGGAGGACAGCGGGGGCCAACATAAGCAAGGACACCAATAGAGGGAGAGGAGAGGGCGAGGGGAAAGGGGTATGGAGGGAAAAGGAGGGGAAGGGAAAGGAAATGCAGCCCGGGAGAGAAAGAAGGCTGCAATGGCTCGGGGCCCCGTGCTCGCCACGCACGTATCCACGAAAGAGTTGTGGACCCCCTTGGGGGAGATGTAGATGTAGATGTAGATTTCCTAAATGGAATGTTCCATACATTTAGCTCCAACTACATTGCATGTTCAAATGTCTTAGTTCCCATTGTGCGGCCATAATCATGTTGGAACTCCTTTCACATCAATCACCTGAGTACAACTGACAGTTCCAGCTCTTTCACACTTTGTGTACATGATACTACCACCATCTGTAGACGTGCGTATCACTGTCACATGACTTGTCACCTCAGTGTATTATGACATTTGTATACAATCTACATTTTATTGGGTCATATATGATGAAAATGTATCTCTGGACCATTGATGTTCACCATTTTTCTACTGTGAAGATGTTTGTAATAATTGAAACCAATAGAGAATAAACAAACAATTTTACAGTCAATGGCACAAATTTGCATTTTTCAAAATTAACATTCCTCCCCTCACATCTGGTATCTCCGCAGTGGCCGTGCTACTGATCCCTGTGCCCGAGGTAAGTGGCCAACTTCAATTAGCTCATAGTCGAATTCACTAACAACAAAACTACACTCTTACGAGCATATTGACATTAGCTGACATTTTTAGATTTGTCTGTTAGTTTCTACATGTATCTTCTTATAAAACACAGGTAAAAAATGCAGGTCAAACCATTTGATCTAAAACTTTAATTTGTCCATCTCCCATATATATTTCACATTTTCATTTGGCTTACTGCAGTTGGGCTCACGTGTTAACTTGTTTTCTGCATCAGAAAGACATTGTCCAAAAGTTTTAATATTGTAGCAGTCTTCTTCACTGTGCATGTCTCTGACTCAATACCTCTTCTAGAAGTTATGTAATACTCTATCCTTTCCATATTATTAACATTTTGTAGACCAAGCAAAACCTTAAGTTGGGGCAGCCATGACTGTGTTAAAAAGACCACATCTGAGTATAAGTTACATTATGATTTTCTCAATGCACGAGCCATCTTTTGCTTGAAAACTGGACTCATCGTACACGAAAACTATGTACCGACATCTCGCTACTTTTCTCGGCTGGTGCTGCCTTCTGTTGCCAATTTCTATAATTATTTCAAATGAAACAATAGTGAACATAACACAGTGACATAATTTGATGTGTGTACTCACAAGGTTTCATAGCTCTCTGTAATACTGCTACAAATACATCATATCAGTTGACTGATAAAGGAATTTTGGCAGCTCAAGATGCAGAAATTGTTCAATAACTTCACTTTGACATTTTTTTGTAAGGATAATTATACTTTCCGCCATCATTTCAAAATTTGCAATCTACCAATGAATTAAAGTAAATATGAAAAATAAATGAGAGAGAGAGAGAGAGAGAGAGAGAGAGAGAGAGAGAGAGAGAGAGAGAGAGAGAGGCAGGCTCTAGCTTGGGAAGGGTTTTCTTCTGAAAGCTAGCGAGTTTTCATTCTCTCTTGTATGAGCCTGTTAATGACAATGCTTCTGCTATTCAGTGAGTGGTCCCCTTTTGCTCCTAAATTATTTACATTCTACCAGAACTTTCCTACTAAATTTAACCACTAATAATACATTTTTAAACTACATATGAAGTAAAAAGGATGAATACTAGAATTGGTAATGTTACAACAGAAGTAACTCACCTTAAGCAGCAGTTTTTGAGTCTTAAAGTAACTTACAGCAAAAATAGAAAGTGCAAGAATCAGCACAATTCTCCTCATCGTTCCACCCATTAGGAATACACAGACTGGTAAAAGGGCAAAACTCATTGCAGCAATATTTGACCAAACCTAAATATGACAGAAAGATTATTATTATTATATATATAAAGAAAGAAGTTTTATTTCATCACAATAAGTACAGAAATACAGGTAAAGAAAGAAACTGTGCAAGCTAAGAAATTGCACTTTTTTTTTTACATTTATTACCATTTTACATTTTCTTAGTAACTTGTATTATCAATATGGAGAAGCTGATCATTGAACATAACTACTGTCAGTTTCCAAAACATGAGCAAGATGACAGAGATACATGCTAGAAGTTAAAACTGCTGTGAAGTTTTCACATTCATTTCTGACATCACACACTTTTAAGACATACCTAGCACATAGTTCACAACCAAACATAGTAAATCATATATGCAGACATTCCTGAGATACAGCGATGCTCTCTCTCTCCTGTGTAACAGTGTGTACGCATTCTGTGGATCACTGATGAGTCGCCCTGCAGTCTAATCTCCCATTACAGATGATTATTAGCCCTGCGGCAGTCACTCCACAATTCGTACCATTAGTAGTCACTACAGACTGTCAGTTCGCATGCAGATAAATTAGATTTATATGTAAAAAAAGTAATTCTGAGTATATAATTTACTATGTTTATATTTTAATGGCAGCTTGGACTTCCATGTGTTTCGAAACAAGCTCAGAAGACAACAGGAGCAGAAAGTTTCTTCGTCTAGTGCAGCTTGCTCAGTTTTTAGCACCATGAATTACTAAAGCACCAACAACTGTAACCTAGCTGCAAACTGCACACGACTGCCATGTGATTACACCTCATTTCATCTTGTTTAACTAGTTCAACCATTTCTGCTTTGACCCTCTCTTGGGCAATTTCATCTCAAATCAGGCAAATCAAAAGTGAACGTGTCATATCACTACTTCAAAGTTCGCTGGGAAAAAAAAAAAAAAAAAAAAAAAAGTTTGTAGAAGTTCCACATGATACTTCTCCAAAACTACAATATTTTGATTTTCTGATGATTTCTTAAAACACTACAGACCTCTCTAAAAGAGTATTTGTGAAAATGTCACAACGAAAGACAAAAGTGACACATTGTAGTAAAGAAACCAAAAGTGATATCTGAATTTATTTTCAATAAATACTTTGTTCCCAATACTATAAGACATGATTAATACATATAAGATTTTTTCACTTTCTTTGGAAATATAAACAATGAAAATTTGTAACTTTTTGAGAATTTCAAAATTGCGTTTTGAAAATAAGAATAGTCACAGGATGTTAACTGTCTCGAGAAATGATAAAGTGGAAGGATTTCTAATTGTCAGCTACGACATTGTCGTCGTCGACATCAACAGTCCACAGACTGGTTTGATGCAGCTCTCCATGCTACTCCATCCTGTGCAGGCCTCTTCATCTCCAACTAACTACTGCAACCTACATCCTTCCGAATCTGCTTGATGTATTCATCTCTTTGTCTCCCTCTATGACCATTACCCTCCACACTGCCCCCCAACACTACATTGGTGATCCCTTGATGCCTCAGAACATGTCCTACCAACCGACCCTTTCTTCTAGTCAAGTTGTGACACAAATTCCTCTTCTCCCCAATTCTATTCAGTACCTCATTAGTTACGTAATCTACCCATCTAATCTTCGGCATTCTTCTGTAGCACCAAATTTTGAGAGCTTCTATTCTCTTCTTGTCGAAACTATTGTCCATGTTTCATTTCCATACATGGCTACACTCCATACAAATACTTCCAGAAACGACTTCCTGACACAAATCTATACTCGATGTTAAATTTCTCTTCTTCAGAAACGCTTTCCTTGCCATTGACAGTCTACATTTTATATCCTCTACCTTGACCATCATCAGTTATTTTGCTCCCCAAATAGCAGAACTCATTTACTGCTTTAAGTGTCTTCTTTCCTAACCTAATTGCCTCAGCATTGCCTGATTTAATTCAACTTCCATTATCCTCATTTTGCTTTTGTTGATGTTCATCTTATATCCTCCTTTCAAGACACTGTCCATCCCATTCAACTGCTCTTCCAGGCCATTTGCTGTTTGACAGAATTACAATGTCATCAGCGAACCTCAAAGTTTTTATTTCTTCTAAAGGGATTTTAATACCTACTCCGAATTTTTCTTTTGTTTCCTTTACTGCTTGCTCAATATACACATTGAATAGCATCAGGGAGAGGCTACAACCCTGTCTCACTCCCTTCCCAACCACTGCTTCCCTTTCACGCCCCTCGACACTTATAACTGCCACCTGGTTTCTGTACAAACTGTAAATAGCCTTTCGCTTCCTGTATTTGACCCCTGCTACCTTCATAATTTGAAAGAGTATTCCTGTCAACATTTTCAAAAGCTCTCTCTAAATCTACAAATGCTAGCAACATAGGTTTGCCTTTCCCTAATCTATCTTCTAAAATAAGTTGAAGGATCAGTATTGCCTCACCTGTTCCAATACTTCTACGGAATTCGAACTGCTCTTGGGGAAAAGCAGTTTGGATTCTGTAGAAATGTTTGAACACGTGAGGCAATAGTGACCCTACAACTTATCTTAG